>NC_057725.1:51518024-51526521 GCF_004010195.1 Chiloscyllium plagiosum | reverse complement strand
CGACCTCGATTATCGAGGTTGTCAATATGATTTTCCAAGGTCCGGACTCGCTGCTCGAGAGTCCGGACCTGATCCACGGCCGATTGAGCGGTTGTCTCCGAGGTCGCGGCCTTTAGCTCCGCCCCTCCGACTCGGCTTTGAATTTCTTCAATTTCACGGTCGTGCTTCTGCAGCGCGGCCGAGAGTGACTCCCAACGATTTCTGGATTTGACGATAAAGGCATCGATCTTCGAGTCAAGCTTGGAAAGCATTTCTGCAAGACTTGCTACTGTTGGTAAGTCTCCCGGGGCGGCTGTGGACGCCTCTGCTGCAGCTGTAGAGTGTGGGGGAGGGGTTCCTGCTTGCTGAGAGCCTCGGGCTCCTTTCCCTTTAGTCATTTTAACTTAGGATAAAGTTGCTTAAATGTAATATTACACAACTAATTGAGTTACTAAACTATTATAAATGATTTATAAATGATTTGGTGAGCTTGGTAGGGGGTAGGTGACCCACTGTGCCCAAGTCTTGGGAGGAGCACTATAGACTCAGTCTTACTGGGTCGCCGCCATCTTGGATCCGCCCGTGGATGCCAATTCAAGCTTGCATAGAATTCAATCAACAGACTCCAGGATGATGATTGAAAAACTGTCAGCATTTTTTGCCATACACAGCAAGAGTGCCAATGCCAGCCCCATGCTCCTCGAAGTGAGAGAAACACTTTACTTCAGGGGATAATGTTTGGTGCCAGAACCATGGAAATGGCCCTGCATGGGTATGAGGTGAAGCCAACACGAGGTCAGAGTCTATGACATACAAAGTTCAGGTAGGTGATACAGTTCTGAACAAACACAGATGACATGAAAGCTGCTACCTCACAAACGGACAGGAGCAAAACATAGCTGGCCCAACAGTCAGAAGGTCTGTCAAAAACTGGGGTTCTCACCCTTAAAACCAAGTGGATCTTGTTGACAATGAGATCCTTGATTGGGGTTGTTAACCAGGGCCAATTAGCGAACGTTGCATGGCATTCAGAATCTCCTCACTTCAGAGAATGATTCTGAGCCAGAGTACTATGAACATGTAAATAAACGGTGACTTGGTGACGGGACGTTGGCCTCTGTGCAGTTATTTCAGACCTATTCTGGATAGCTTCAAGAATTGTTAGAATGTTGCAAATTTGGAACCCCTCCTAACGCATACAGCCAATGAATAATGAAAGCTGGCTTCACAAAAAATAATGATAATGAGCAAACAGCATAAAAATTGTATGCTGTCTGTATTTCAATCATTGGCTGTGGTTAATTTGATTATGATCGTGCCGCATGTTTTCAAAGGCTATGTAATTTAGCTCCCAATGGCTTTGGCACTTTCCCACTTTACATTGCTAAGTCCTTCACTACACATCACAGTAAAACAAGTTAATTGCACCTCAAAGTGACTGTCCTACTTTTGCAGTCAAGAAAGAGGGCTTCACTGTTCAGTGAGACAGGAATAAACAGCTCAGGACACACACACACACAGCCCCAACTTTCTCAACTATCTTCCAGAGTTACCAGTACTACTGACTTGAAGCAAAAAACATAAGCAGGGTGATTTTTCTTGTCGAGGTGTCAGTTCCTGATATCAGCAACTATACATGGCATGGTCACTGGAAGATAACAGAGAGAGAGGGGCCCTCAGATAATGCATTGAACACGCCCAGCCATGAGATATTTATTGAACAGTCTGAGTGTGCAGAGAGAAAAAATTAAACAAAGTAAAATGTTCCATTCTATACTATCAACAATAACATGCAATGCTGTATAAAAATCATACACACCAGACTGATTGATTGTGAAAGAGTTTCATGTCTGTAAAGTGTAATCCTGTTACACAGGATGGACTGGGCTGCAAAAGAACATATAAATCAGGAGCTGGAGGAGGTCACTCTGATCCACAAGCATGCCCATCATTCAATGAGATCATGGCTGATCAAATTACCCTGAATTCCTGCCTTCTCATGGTCACACTCTGCCTCACTTCTCAGCAGGAATTGATTCAAAGACTTTGTTTCCATTGCTTTTGATGATGAGAATTCAAAACTCTCATGACTTTCTATGCAGAAAGCTTCTCATATCTGTCTTAAATGATGCAACCCCTTACTTTTAAACTTCACAAAATTGGAAAATTGTTCTGGATTTCAAGATGGCAAAATGGGCAGAAATATATCATATGGAATTCACATTGGAGTGTGTGAAACGATGTACTTCAGAAGGCCAGAGGAAGTGGTGGAGGCTGGTACAATTGCAACATTTAAAAGGCATCTGAATGGGTATATGAATAGGAAAAGTGTAGAGGGATATGGACCAAGTGCTGGCAAATGGGACTAAATGAGGTTGGGATATCTGGTCGGTATGGACGAGTTGGACTGATGGGTCTGTTTCCGTGCTGTACATCTCTATGTCTCTATGATCCAGAGGTTATAGACTATATAGAAACATGAAAAATAGGAACAGGAGTAGTTCATTCGGCCAATCAAGTCTGTTCTGCCATTCAATATGATCATGGCTGATTCTCCAGCTCAGTACCCTGTTTCTGCTTTCTCTTTTCTGTGCATCTGATGGATACACAAGGAAAGATCATAGTTATACGACAGCATACAAACTGAGCAACCTGATTAATTCCATCCTGTTTTATCCAGTTTCTTTCTTTATCCCTTCATATCCTTTGACCCTTTTCGCCGTAAGAACTATATCTATCTCCTTGAAAATATTCAATGTCTTGGTTTCAACCACTCTTTGTATCAGAGAATTCCACAGGCTCACTACTCTTTAAGTGAAGGAAGTGTTTTGCTTCTGTAATTCCATATTTTTCTGGTTCCTGGCACATTTATTTTGTACAAGATGAGGAGAATGCTTCTGTGACAGTTTGAGACAGCCTCGTTAGAACTGATAGAACTTCTATAGAATTATAAATGTATTTTATGCAGGTACGATGCCACAACTAGCTGAATCTAGGATTGACTGTACCACTTCCAAGTACATTGAATGTAGTCTGCACTTGGCTCACTGCACCCAGGGGAATTGCTGTGACTGTTAGGGTTTAGTTGAACAGAAACACTTATCTAGTGAACAAAAACCACCAGGCTGAGGTTTGCTTAATTTTTTTGTTGCTTCTAACTGGGTCAATAATTTGACAGTTGATTAAATTAAGAAGTCATGATGAAAAGATATTGTCAGGACATAGAGTTTTAAAAAATATTTTAGTCTGTGACATGATAAATGGAGATTTTTAAAATCCTGTTTTGTGGAGTCCGTCCTGCTGAACAGGGCCAGGAACTATCTGTGAGCTTTACCATTCAATGCCACAGACTAATTTCCTGAGATGAATGCAAAACACCTCCAACCAAACAAACTTTGAACTTTTTTTGATCAGCTGACTTTTTAAGCTATGTTCCCACTCCAAAGTCTTCCTGTCCAGAAATAATGCATTGCTACTATTTTAGCACAATAATATTCAAAAGAGGTGTAAGGGTGAGGAGGGATGGGAGAGGAGGTTGATTGTCACCAATGAACTGCAAGTAAACTGAAATATTTCCCCTACTTCAACCTTACCTCATTAAGACTAGCTATACTGCAGGTAATTTCAGAATAAAGCTCCTTCTACACTGTCTCACAGGACATAGTGTTTTATATATATAAATTTCTCCCGTTCAGAAATGGCTATTTTACTATCCTGGTTCTCTCCAATAACTCACTTACCCATCAACTTCAACTCCATCAAATTCATAACTCCAGCTCCCTTTCCCACACCAGGTCCTCCCAATAAATCATCAACTCATTCTGATTATACTAGCTCCCTGTCACCAAACAATTTAAATTTTAAACCATAATCTTCATTACCTTAGCCCTTTTACCATCTCTAGGTATGTGTCTCTGCAGTCTTCCCCAGGTTACATCCCTCTGGGTTAGCTGCCTTTGTCCAGTTTCAACATCCACCATTTTACTTTGTTCAGCATTGGTGGCCATTCTTGTACTGCTCTGGAATTTGCTCCTTCAACTTTTCCAAACTATGTCTCCTCATTTAAGACTTTCTGTTAAAACCCAATATTCAACAAAACCTTCATTCACCTTTCCTAATATTTCCTCCACTGTGTTTTGATTTTTTATCCAATAATGCATCCATGAAGCTTTTAGGATGTTTTTGCTAAAGGCACTACATAAATGCAAACTGCTATATATTTTATGTGGGAACCCTAGAGGTAGAAATTTTTCATTCCATGGCTATGAATGAGACTTGAACTTGGGTCCTGTTATGAAAGACAATATCTAACTTCTATTTAGCCGAAATTGTCGAATTCAGACTTCAGTTTTCCAAAAGTTGAAAGTCCATAATTTCCCAATGTGTTCAAATTTAGAGATTCCTAGCATAGTGATTATTTTTGGACATTGACTAGTCAGTTCAAACCTCATTAAAGATCGTAACTTTTAAAATTGATTTTAATTTAGCTTTGGCTAAGAATGAATAATTAAGTGGATCAGGAAACTAATGTTATTGCTCTCTCAGTATTTTAAATGAATTCTGGTTTCTATATAGTCCTGTCATTGAACTGTGACACATTAGCAGTCAGTGGGCAGAATTTTCCCATTTGCAGTTAAGTGGTTTATCAAGTGAGAGTCTTGGTGCCCAGTCCACCACTGCTCAGAAAATTTTCCATATGCAGTCTTCCATTCTTCATCTCATTAATTTGGAACCCATTCTTGGGCACTTTTCTGGGGAAATCGCATGGCAGGAGAAGCAGAAATGTTCACCACTGCCAGGATCTTCTGACATTCATGCCACTGGTGCCATGTTTAACACCCAGCTGTGTACCACATCAGACACTGTGCACTAGAAATTGGCTCCTACACTGCGATGCTTGATCATTGTCACCCAAAGGAAAGGAAAGCTCACAGCCGCTTTACAGACCAGGACTGGCAGCTGCTGGTGGATGGGTGGTGGAATGGAAATGCATGCTTTCTCCTGCAGACCAACTTTGAAAGCCACATTAGCAGAAAACGTCAGCCTGAACCCAAACAGCAACCTGGGTCAATACTATGTCCCGAGTCCGAACGGACTTCCAGCAGTGCAGGAGAAAGGTCACTGATCTACAGTGTTCTTGACAAGTAAGTTGCCACCAGTTTCTCTTGAGAAACTCTACTTTCAGGGACACCATTCACTGTCATTGCACAAGCATCTCACTGATGGTCATAGACAACAACTGTCAGTATTGCATGCATTATGTCCACTCAACAGCTTTCACCAACTACTAACCACTCCAGTCCTCTGCACTTCCTACTCATTCACTGGGGACACCTCACCACCATTCCAGTTCAAGCATTACAATCTGATAAACACATCACTGGCACATCTTAACAGTTATTTGGGGAAGAAACATCGCATGTCTCCAGTACTCAACGGACCCCAACAGACCTACCTATAATCCCTAGACTGACTGCACTTGACCTGCAGGACTGCCAGTAGTTTAACCCTGACTGCAAGGACACAGATCCCCAGACTCTGGTTGGACCAAGCATCTGACAACCGTGGATAACCCCTGGAATAGAATTGAATGCATCTTTTGACTAACTGCAGTGTACCTCCTGACTGACTCGATCCCTCCATCATCAAATCCTGTTGCCCGTTGAACTTCACACATGGCCAGTTGGTTGTAGCACATGCAGTGTGTTTTTTCATGTAAGCTGCTCACACATGCTGCAGTTATAACATTGACTTAACATGGCGCTATAGAGCGACATGTCCACACATTGGCTATTCAGTGTTCTCCACATAAAAAACCATCTGTCTCTCCTTTTGCATTAAAAAAGCAACGTAAGCCATAGAGACTGCTGCCTATGACTGAACACTGACAACCCTGTGCACTAAACATATAAATGACCCACACAGAGGCTGGAAGCCTGTAAGTCTGTACTGATGTCAATGAGCATGCAGCAGCAAAGCAATGTGAAGTAAACAGAGGCTGGAAGCCATGAGCGAGCACTAAGAGAGCAAACCAAGAGCCGAAAGATGTATCCTGTATAGATGCACGGGATTCATATGAGTCCCTGCTTGCAACGTGACCTTGAAGAAGTGTGCAAGTCCTAGTTGTCCCAGAATAAGGTATTGAGGTGGTCTGAAAACCAGCATGATGATGCAGTGAGGCTGCTGGTTTGCCAGTGCCGCGTTGTATGGAGGAAGGCTAAGGAGGATGGCAACCACGAAACACAGAGGGGGAGGTTTCTTTTAGATTAGATTCCCTACAATGTGGAAACAGGCCCTTCGGCCCAACAAGTCCACACCGACCCTCCAAAGAGTAACCCACCCAGACCCATTTCCCTCTGATTAATGCACCTAACACTATGGGCAATTTAGTACAGCCTAACTTGCACATCTTTGACTGTGGGAGGAAATCAGAGCACCTGGAGGAAACCCACGCAGACACGGGGAGAATGTGCAAACTCCACACAGACAGTCCCCCGAGGCTAGGATCAGACCTGGGTCCCTGACGTATGAGGCAGCTGTGCTAACCACTGAGCCACCATGCCGTCGGGGAAGACACATCCAGACGATTGCCAGGACAAGCAAGAATGGGAGGCAAGATACGACCCTGATTTACATGTTGGGAAATTGTGCTGCTGAGTATTTTGGGGAAGGAGAGGAGAATTATAAGTGGCATATAAATAATGTGAATGGGGCTAACAATGAGTTGCCAGGTGTGTGGAAATAAGGTAGCTGACACTCTAATGGCAAGATTTTGAAGTTACAATTTAACCTGTAAGGGGAAAATTGCAAAACTTTCTCTTGATGTTGACATTCTGATTTATTTTTCATTCTCTCTGTATTTTCCCAACCTTCTCGCCATTGCTCACGCCACATCAGCGAGGTGAAAATTCCAGCCTCTGCAATCATCACAATTGAAAAAGGTGCTTTGCTCATAGGGGAAAAGGGTCAGTTTTTAAACTGTCTCCAAGTTAACTCACCAAGTTCATGAAATCTAGTGTATCGGTTGGTTTCAATTATGATATTGCAGATAACAACAAACTCATCACTGAAGGAGATCGACAAGGTCACTGCAGCAACTGCAACTCCAAGGAGCTAGTGTAAAATATAAACAAAACAGAAGGTAATGAAATGCAAAACTCTGAACTAAGTTAAACTGCTCATTACAACACAGCAATGATAATAATTTGAACAATTCATTTAGACTTGTTTTTTCCTTCCTCCATTCTGACTTTCTCTAACACTGCTTCTCTGGAGGCACTAATTCTTTGTTGCAACCATTTTGCGTGCACCAAGCAACCTACTCATATCCTACATTTGTATTGTAACTTATTTGAACAAGGAAAAGCCAGTCAGCATATCAAATCCAATCATTTCATAGGCAGCATCATCTGTATTTGATGAACTCTAATTAATCTATTCACGAATAGTTTCTCAGAACTATTTTTTAACCTATTTTTGACGGTATTAGGCAAGAACTATCTAAAGCTGATTGGAGACATATATTTGCAGGTAAAGGGACGGTTGGAAAATGGGGAACCTTCAGAAATGAGATAACAAGAATCCAGAGAAAGTATATTCCTGTCAGGGTGAAAGGGAAGGCTGATAGGTATAGGGAATGCTGGATGACTAAAGAAATTAAGGATTTGGTGAAGAAAAAGAAGGAAGCATATGTCAGGTATAGACAGGATAGATTGAGTGAATCCTTACAAGTGTATAAAGGAAGTAGGATTATACTTAAGAGGGAAATCAGGAGGGCAAAAAGGGGACATGAGATAGCTTTGGCAAATAGAATTAAGGAGAATCCAAAGGGTAACTAGGGAGAGAGTAGGGCCCCTCAAAGATCAGCAGGTCAGGAGCATCAAAGGAGAAGGAGAATCGACGTTTCAGGCATAAGCCCTTCTCTCCTTCTCCTTTGATGCTGCCTGACCTGCTGCGCTTTTCCAGCAACACATTTTTAAGCTCTGATCTCCAGCATCTGCAGTCCTCACTTTCCCCCTCAAAGATCAGCAAGGCGGCCTTTGTGTGGAGCCAAAGAAAATGGGGGAGATACTAAATGAATATTTTGCATCAGTATTTACTGTGGAAAAGGATATGGAAGATATAGACTGTAGGGAAATAACGGTGACATCTTGCAAAATGTCCAGATTACAGAGGAGGAAGTGCTGGATGTCTTGAAATGGTTAATGGTGGATAAATCCCCAGGACCTGATCAGGTGTACCTGAGATCTCTGTGGGAAGCTACAAAAGTGATTGCTGGGCCTCTTGCTGAGATATTTGTATCATCGATAGTCACAGGTGAGGTACCGGAAGACTGGAGGTTGGCAACGTGGTGCCACTGTTTAAGAAGGGCAGTAAAGACAAGCCAGGGAACTATAGACCAGTGAGCCTGACCTCGGTGGTGGGCAAGTTGTTGGAGGGAATCCTGAAGGACAGGATGTACATGTATTTGGAAAGACAAGGACACTAATTAGGGATAGTCAACATGGCTTTGTGCATG
>NC_057725.1:51511511-51516824 GCF_004010195.1 Chiloscyllium plagiosum | reverse complement strand
AGAGGGAAAAGATATAAAAGAGACCTACGGGGCAACCTTTTCACACAGAGGGTAGTACGTGTATGGAATGAGCTGCCAGAGGATGTGGTGGAGGCTGGTACAATTGCAACATTTAAGAGGCATTTGGATGGGTATATGAATAGGAAGGGTTTGGAGGGATATGGGTCGGGTGCTGGCAGGTGGGACTAGATTGGCTTGGGATATCTGGTCAGTGTGGACAGGTTGGACCGAAGGGTCTGTTTCCATGCTGTACAACTCTATGACTCTATGACTCTATGACCTCAATCTCTTAAAAATGAATTAATGCTGAATTTAAAGCTATCAAACAAATCAGAGTCTACTGATTTAGTGACAGACTATTTTGAATGTCATCTCTTGAAGATCTCATTTGAGTAAAAAGTGCAGTCTAACTGTCCAAATATTCTGGGGATGCAGTGACAGCATAAAATTGGCACTGCCTTCAGCTGTTTTTCTATGCTATAGTTGGTCAACCAGTATCTTTTAAATAAGTGGATTCTCTGTGGCTGAAATACTTTAATGAGCTTCACAGCCCATCCATTCAAGAGACATGAAATAACAAAATGCAATATGTTTAAACAGAACAGGTTTCTCAAAATTCGGTTCACCTATTTCTTTCAGTTGTATATTCATTTTAATTTTATATTAAGTGTTTACTTTAATTAAATATTTACTATCTGCTGCATGTCACAAAGCCCAAAGAAACAGAGAATCTGAACTTGGTTTTCAAACTTCTGAAAAACGTACCTTATTTGAATTAACCACTTTTTTTCTCAGGAAACATACCTTTTGTGATTCTGAATTGCTCTCTAGAAAATAACAGGCTAACATTTACCAGCTCTCTGTCAACTTTCTAGAAGATGAGAAGACTGTTAAAGTGACATAGGAAGAAGTTAACAGGGTGTGCTTACTGCCTTTCTGCCATTAGATTGAACACCTGCTGGGACCCCAACTGAGAAACGTAATTGGTCAATTAAGGGCACTTTCTGACTTTATGGGCATTTTCCCACATGATGGCTATTTGCTGCTATGTGGAAGGTCACCCAGTAAAGATCACCTGGCAGTCTCCCAGTGGGCTGCAAGGTGGGGGTTGGAGGGTTAGTTTTTTCTGGGCACTCTAGAGATCCTGGAGGGGAGCTCCAATTGTAATGACGTGCCCGATGCCCTAGTGTCGCCCATACACCACTAGCTCCCAGGCCGACTTCCATTTACCAAGGTCTACCTGCTTGGATCCAGCAATCTCAATCCAGTCTTTATAGCAGCCCAGCCTTTAGGGATTCTATTCCTTGTAGTTACAACCTCAGCAATAACTGACCACCACTAGCGATGGTGTTGTTGAGGCTGCCAGCTCCCTGGCTTAAGCTGCGTCTGGAGACACATATCCTGCTGTCTGCACAAATTCATTCCCACAATGTTGGATTAAACATACTTTTTTTTTCCAAAAATGAATTACATGAATGAATGTATTCATCAAGCATAGTGGGGCATTTATTTTACTGATTTCAGTTGACTGATTGCAGGTTATGGTAAGGAAAATGCTTTATAAAATTACTTTTTCCATGGAAGGATAGGAGTTAATTAATAAAGCACTAATATAGCTTCTCTGGTACAGTTATTGAACTTCAATGCTTAATGGGAATATTATATCATCTTCTGCCTCCTCAATTGCTTTTTAAATCAATAGTTCTCTAACTGGGGTTCACGTGACTTTAGGGTGCTCCATAATATACTGTGGAAGTGCTTAAAGGCATGACCAGTCCAACAGGTGGGTGACCACCCAGGAAGCCATGGTCAGGAGTAAGCAAATTAGCCACAACTGGAAACAGGCATGATGCCAGACAGGAGTGGAGTGTGACTGCCACATATCCTGTATAGAGTGGGTTGACTGTCTCATCTAGGACTGGAATGTATATGGAGACCATTGAGAACAGTATAAACTTCACATCCACAGTTACCAAGGCTTATGGGTGGGCATCAGATGAGTTTTGTCTTGTTTAGGAGAGGCAAGTCCTTTTAAAATATTTAAACACCATATACTTGAAAACAAAGGAAGCAGACCAAAATGTAGGATCACTCAGGGCGCTAATTTTCTTCAAGGCTAGGGCAAGAAATTACAAGCCCCTATTTTCACATGACAAAATTGCTGTGAAGCTATGACTGTACCTAACGATATAAATGTGAACTGCCCTTGAAAATGACTAGACCAAAATGTTCTTGTAACAAAAATGACACACCTCAAGTTGAGAAATTCAACTTTCTATTCAAATAACTAAGCAGTAGCCCTTAGTGACAAAACACAAATTTTGGTGAGTATTATGTGGACATGTATGCAGAATCATTGAGGTACAGAGTCGTAGTAGCACAAAAAGAGGCTGTTCTTTTTAATGAGTCCATCTCTGCGGAGAAATCCATTATCAGTGCCATTACCTTGCTCTATCCCCATAGCCCTGCAAGTTTATTGTCCTCAACTATCCATCCATTTTTCATTTGAAGTCATTGATCATCTCTGCATCCACCACCCTATTGGATAGAGAATTCCAGGACATTACCACTGCCATAGAAGCTTTCTTTCTCACATTCTCCCCATATTTCTTGACCAAGTATTTAAATCCATATCCCCTAGTTCCTAAACCTTCAACGAACAAAACAATTTTTCTTGATCTACTTTACCTAAACCTGCCATCATCTTGTACAGCTTGTATTATCTCCTCCCAAACCTTGTTTGCTGCAAGGAAAACAAACCCAGATTTTCCAAATGAACTTATAATTAAATATCCCTCATCTTTATAAACATTCTGGTAATTCTCCTCTGCAGAGCGAGAGTAAATACTCTAATTGTGGTTTAACCAGTGCTTTATAAAGGCTCAACAAAACTTCCCTGCATTTTTAATCAATATCTCAATTCATGAAGCACAAGAGTAAATATGTTTTCCTAACAACTCTCCATGTATCCTGCCACTGTCAGAGACTGATTCACTTGGACTAGGGTGTCCTTTAGTTTCCTACATTTGCCTGCACATTATGGTCCATCGGAAATTCCTAATTAAATAATTAACAATCAAAAATAAAAAAGTCCTATTCTGATTAAACATATTAAAAACGATGTCAGCATATTTTTTTTAAAGTAATTGTGGCAATAAAACCATAAATTGAAACAATATCCCTCAAAACCTCCAAAGATCCCTAGAGTTAAGCCCATTTCCAAAAACCATTACCACTCCTCCCCCATCCCCGAAGCAGAATTCAAAAAGCACATCACTGTCAAGAAAAGTAATGACTGTGTTCTATTAGAGTAGGTGCCATGAGAGGGAAAAAAGTGAGAAGAAGTGCTAGTGGGAGATGGAGAAATATGAACAGGAAAGAATACCCTGTCATGAAGCCGACAGTAGAACACTTGGACACCTTTATTCATAATCTTTCTTTCACAATATTTTACTCATTAAAACTCTTTAAAATTATACCATTAAGTATCTGTTTCCTCATCTTATCCATTATGGCAAAATATATCACCTCACACTTTGGCATATAGGATTCCATCTGCAACTTCTCACTCTGCTAGCCCATCTATATCTTGATGTCACCAATTTGTACTATCCTCATTGTTTGCCACACCTCCAAATTTAGCATCATTAAGAAATTTTGAAATGTGACTCTTATTTTGGTGATAACCAAGTTATTTACATATAAAATACAGTGGTCCCAGCAGTGACCATTCAAGGACACCACTATTTATGATCCACCAATCTGGAGAACAACACGTCATCATGAGTCATTGTTTTCAGTCGTTCAGCCATTTTTTATTCCAAGCTGACACTTGGTTTTCCATGAGCTTTCATTTTGTTAACCAGCCTTTTGTCAACTTCTTCCTTAAAATCTGTATAAATTACTGCATACACTTTATCATCTTTCTCTTACTTCTTGGAAAAATCCATTCCAAATAGTCAAACACAATCTGCCTTTTACAAATCAGTACTGGCTTTTAATTAATTCAATCCTCTCCTAGAGCCTGTTGATCTTTTCTCTGATTATTATTTAAAAAATTTTGCACACTACTGCTATCAAACTGACTGGAATGTAGTTAGGAATATTACATACATTCTTGAACAGGGGTGTCACATTTGCAATTTGCTAAATCTCTGACACCACGTCTATATCTAGATTGGAAGATTATGGCAAACTCTTCTACTATCTCCATCCAAACCTCCCTTATCAATATGGGTTGCAAACCATTTGGATCAGGCAATTTATCCACTTTAAGTATGCCCAGGCTTTTTACAATGTTTTATCTATGAATGTTCACCATATCCATAGGGCGGCACGGTGGCACAGTGGTTAGCACTGCTGCCTCACAGCACCAGAGACCTGGGTTCAATTCCCGACTCAGGCGACTATCCAAACCTCCCTTATCAATATGGGTTGCAAACCATTTGGATCAGACAATTTATCCACTCTAAGTATGCCCAGGCTTTTTACAATGTTTTATCTATGAATGTTCACCATATCCGTTGCCTGAACCATTTCCACTTCAATCAATATTTGTTCAGCACCTCCTTCCTTGGTAAATACTGGTACAAAGTACTCATTATGTATTCTACCTTTGCCTGAGCCTCTTTGCCCCACCTGGAATATTGACTCTGCTTTGGCAGAGGCATGGGAGCTGTAATCGGAGATATTCCTGGAAAAAAAAGGGCTCTTCCCGATCCTGACTAATTCACGATAAACATCCAGATGGATTATGAAGAATTGGATTTGCTGTGACTTCAATTGACCTTTGTTGTATTATCTATCCCTTTTCTTCTGACACCAGCTGTCAAAAGGGACTTAAAAATCACATCATTCAGGGCTGGCTGGGCAGTTGCTTGCATGAACTGGTTGCCTGTGAGTAATGTGTGGATTATGGCATTAGGTAACTACTGATGAATCTGAGTAGGGTAAATTATTTCAATCCAGCTGCCAGTGACATGGGCCCATAACATTTGGAATTGGAAATCTCTGAGAAACCCAGTGTAAAATATCCCAAAGCACTCTTCTAAAGCTAATTTGAAGCAAGTTATTGCAGCAGACCAGAGTGAAATTTACTGAATGACTCCATGGTGGTGTCTCTGAAAGGTCTATGCTTCCAACTTGAGCTTAGTAGACATGATATCAGTTACCTAAACCATTGTTGCTGCTATCTGTCCACACTGTATAACAATGTGTTTTTATTTGGTCATTCATGGAATATACACATTACTGGTGAGGCCAACATTTAATGCCCATCCCCCCCTAATCACCAGGAGGGTATTTGAGAGTCAA
>NC_057725.1:51463035-51511011 GCF_004010195.1 Chiloscyllium plagiosum | reverse complement strand
AAGACTGGATTGAGGGCAGACAACTGATCATGCTGTCCAGGGACCTCAATACAAGTGAGCAGTAGCATTTGTGTTGGAACATCTGAGAAGGAAAGCCCATTGGGAAATATCAGGAAGAGGCACAGCTGTTCAAGGAAGTTTGCAATGGATCTTTGAAGTACTGAGAAGGGATTTTGGGGACAGCAATAACCTGACGCTGCTACAACAGAGGTTTTATGAACAGGAGCAAGCTGAAAGGGAGGACCTTGTTACCATATCCCGGGAGCTGGTAAGTTCTTCAATTGCATTGACCTCCTGGATTCCTCCTTCAGAATACCAGGATGGACAGCAGAAGACTACCTCGCTGAAGCATCGGGGGCGGGAATTTCCAGATGGAATTCGGGAAGCTTAACAGTGACAAACCTCAAATATCTTTCTTTGAAGTGTGGGATCACAGCATCCAGATCATTGGCAAAAACTAGACTCCTTAGACTCCAAGAAATAGATTATCATCAGGGAGGTGACTGTCAGCATGGAGATGTAAACCTCAGGGCAGAAGAGTCAAGCAGAACAGACTGCTGTTTAGCAAGCATGGATTGAGTCCTTGCTGCCCTGTCCTATCCCCATGATGAGCACGTGGTTGAACCTGCCCAAGGAATGCTCCAAAGAAGGATTGGAATTGTGACAGGTCTGCACACTTCAAACAAAATGCTCTCATCAACCACCGCCACCATTACTGTCAAGTACAGAGACCCCATCCAGTACAATGGCCTACACTCCTCACAAGACGTTATAAAGGTTGAGCTTCCAACTGACAGCGGGGGTAGGGGTGTGGAGGTTCCTTCAGGAAGAAGCTCATCTTGTGTAAAGGGAAAGGGACTTGCCCTATAGTGAGTGTGAAACTTGGCAAGTTCGAAGCACTTTGCCCAAATTGACACAGGAGCGGAGCTGTGAACCATTGCCCATCAGTTTTCCTGTGAGTATCTTGCTGAGGAGAGCAAGCTGATTGATAGCTCTTCCCTGAGTCTCTGATTTGCAGGGGTTGGATATCCCATATTATAGCAACATCAAACTCTCCCTATCTGTTCTCAATTATCCTTTTTTGTCGCCTGGAGTGTTTGACCTGATTGATACTCCCGTGGAAGTAAGGAAGTTGAGAATATTCTCACTGTTGGGGTCAAATGCATTCAGAGATATCCGAGTGTCCTTGGAAAACATGTCTGATTACTTCTATAAGCAGCACATCATGAGGTTGGTGGAGGGGGCATGCAAGCTTTTTGCCTTGTTCCATGCACCCATGGTGAACAGTGACTGTCTAGAGGAGACATCTCTAACCCTATTTCAAAGATAAGCATTGGTGAGTTGGGGAGACCAAAAGGAGGTAGCTCGTTTCTACTCTCAGCAAGTGCCAGACAACTTTCAGTAAAGGCGATGATGACATTTATTGTAATTTGACAAGCCATAAAATTGTGACTAAAGGTTGCTTGCCAGTAGATCCCACTTCATCACTGTGAAGACGTTCAGGACCACCTGCAGAAGTCTTTGGAATGAGGTGTTACCCTTGACACTCAAGGAGACCCTTACAAATCTAGACACAGCCTTATCCTGCTTGTCATGGTTTAACTTGAAAGCCAAACTAGCGAAGTGCCAACTTGTTGGGGCATAAGTAAAGTATCTAGGACCCTTCACAAGGTATAAGACAATGAGAAAATCCAAGCAATAAAGGAAGGCGCCCAGTATAAGACAGGGAGGGAACTTTGTGGGTGCCTGGATCTAGCTATTACAGTAGGAGATTTGTGCAAGGCTAGGTCCATGGTTGGCTGTCCTGTTCCACAATTTGCTGAGGAAATCAGAATGTTGACATGGCTGGGAAAGAATGCAAGAGATACATCACAGACCTTCACAGGCAGTTGGACCCGAGCTTGTGAAATTCAAGCAGTAGCTTGTTTCATCACAGATCCCTGGCTCCCCAGCTTTCCATTTCCTTCACATTGGATTGCACAAAGTGATCCTGTGATGCACAATGATCAATGATGCGTAATGATCATGCACATGATCAAGTGATGCACAAAGGTTCCTTCTCCTAGAAGCAATGCTGTCACAGGTTCAAAAACAGAAAAGTGCTTATTGCTGAAGGCTACTGGGGTCTCAAGTTGAATGAAAGGAGTAAGGAGACTTATTCCAGTATAAAACTCAAACTGCCAGCTTTGAGGTGGGCTATTTCCCATAAGTTCAGAGATATCCTGATTGGTGTAGACTTTGAAATATTTACAGACACCAACTCACTCAGCTATTTTCCAATATCCACCAAGCTAGGAGCAATAGACCCATTGCACTGCTAAGCCCATGCAACTTTGATTAGGTGACTTGCTATAGGTCAGACATAAGTAATGCAAGCACTCTTGCCCTTAGAAGAATGACCACTGGAGGGAAGCTATCCCTCCTAGGCTGGGGAGGACTGTGACTGATGCCATTCCCATGTCTCAAATCAAAGACAGTGTTCCAACTTCGGCTCTCTATTACATTCAGACTAAAGGATCTCTCTGAGTGAGATCCAAACCAGATCCAGGCGGATAGAGATGGGTGTGGTTTCACCTTTGCCATCCATCTCCAAAGAGAACCTGATACAGCTTCAGGTGATTGATGTTGCCATCAGTTGACTGCACTACAACTGGACAGCCTGACATCCACCAACATGGCACCGCTGCTAAACAGGCACAGAAACTGCTGGTTTGCTGGACAAGGGTCAGAGAGGATGTTGGGGTGCTCAATTGACTGGTCATGACAAGGAGTGAGGTGAAGAAACTCATCCTTCCAGGCAGCCTCAAGTGTCAAGTATCGGTAGCAATTCATAATCATGCAGGACACCGAGCAATGGAAAAATGAACAGCTGTGACCAGCAAGCCATGTTACGAGCCAGGATGCAACTGATATTCATGACTACTGTCAAAATATTGAGAGATAAGAAGGCAAAGCAGGGAAGTGACTTCACCCCAGCATGGGATATTTTGTCACCAACAGACCTCTAAAGGTCCAATAGTAGATTTTACACTCTTCACTACCTATAGTAATGGGGGTGGACATTGCTCATCCTCACAGATGTGTTCACTAACTTCAGGCAGGCCCTTCCTACCATGGCCAAAAGGCCTCAGCTATAGTCAGAGTCTTAATACATGACTGGTTTCTCTGTTTCGGTGTCCCTTATTGTATTCACTTTGATCAGAGGCACAGTTCCAAAAGCAAAACCCTACAGGAGCCTAGCAAGATGTTGCACCTGCCACACAGTGTGTTTAACTCATATTCTAGAAAAGAAACTGCAAGTTGACTCTTTATTATTATAAACAATAATATTTATTTATTTAACACAATTAATACTATAACAACAAAATACACTATAAATTAACATTTGTACTTTAACTTAACTCTGGATGATCATATACCACCACACTAGATCTTAGCCTTGATCCACATGGTGATGATCATATGGTCATCTTCTCCCGGTGGTCCCAGTGGTGTCTCCTCTTCACCGTGGTTGGTCTCAAGTTTCTGCTCCTGAGGGTGGTATTGCAGCCTGTTCAATCGGACACTAGTGGGCATTGGCATGTTGATGGCAGGATGGGCGTTAGGCATCCATTCCTGGAGGTGTTGGGCACAAATAGGTCAGGTAGCACTCTCCAAATAAGGAGGTGAGGTGCCCCTGTGACTGGCAAACAACTTGACGTTTCCAATTGTCCTGGGGATGGCATTCAGGTTGTGTATTGCATTGTTTGCAGCTGCTGGGTTAATTGCATACTGTCTGTCTGTAGCTGCTGCCTGTCTGGACTCTGCAGCTTGTTTATTAGCACCATCGCTTTGGTCAAGGCTTGTCTCAATTTCCCAGCATGCCTTATTTATAGTCTGTTTTTCATAAACCCATCTTTTTGAGCCGACTGTCTGGCTAGAAAGGTCAATGGCATTGCCAAGAACTGCACCAATTCCTATTATCCAGTGGGTAATCGGCACTGTGAAGAATTCAACAGTACTCTGCATTACCATCTGTGTGCCTCACCTCCTGAGAGTAACCAAACATGGCCTGAATACCTTCTGGATATGGATCCTCCATGCTCTGAATCTCTTCTTTGTACAAGACCCAGTCCTTCTGAGAACCATCACTTTGTGCTCACTATGTCATTTGATCGGGATGGCAGGTCAACGAGTGGAGGACTAGTCATCACTCTAGGCTAAGGAAGGTATTCACAATGGAGTCCAAGAAGACTGAAAGAAAATTGCTGATAAGAAAGAATTGATCACTGGGCTGACAGGATTGACCTTCCAATCAATGTAAAATCGAAATATTTGGGTCAGAGTAACATACAACATGTGATTGAGACCCTTAAATGCACAGGGATATTAAGTTGCTGGACACAGATGATCTGAGGCAGCCTCAGAAAATGGTTCACAGTGTGGGGTTGCTTGAGGCTAGAAGACTGGTGAATGATGTGGAGTTAAGCTGCTCACTCAGTGTTATGGAACCTGAAGTGTCAATGCATCATGACTGAAGTGGAATGGAGTTGGATAGCAATGCAGAATTCTGGAGTGACCTGTGTATTGTGAAGCCAGGGGGTGCATCCAGTGTGTGGAGGCTGACTCCCTCCCTGAAAGGTAGTGCAGGAAGGATCTAGAACAAAGCAAAAACTGAAGCAGCAATTCCATATGACTCATGGAACCTTGACTGACCTGAACCCTAATGTGGGTGATCCACCACAGAGCCTGGATCCCTTGGAGGGTACCAGTATAAATAAGAAGCTGAGAAGATCTTGAGATTGCTGACTCAAGTAGAGTATGCTGCCATTAATGTGGTAAAATGTTTGACTTATTATAGATCTATTTGAATGTCATTTATTGTAAGGTTGGGATTTTGGATTTTTTACAAGTAATCTGAGAGATTTTGTGGCATGAAGTTAATAATTGACTCGTAAATATTTCAGTGGCCATTGTGATTTATTTTAAAATAGCTTTTGAAGCCTGGCTTTCGAGTTAATGGGTCTTGTATACCATGAATAGATTGTTTTTGTGATCCAGCAAGATAAATAATGGGGCATCAGGATTTGATAGAGATTACTGAAACTTGTTTTGTTTTAAACTTGAGGGAAACACTCATAGCTTAGAGAGGGAGACTTTTGATTTCTCTTTTACTTTGAGTGGAATAGTCCTGTGAAGTGCAGAGGAACCTCGATTATCCGGCATTTGATTATCTGAATATTGGATTATCTGGCAAGATCGTAAGGTCCTGATGCTCGGCTAAGCTATGTTATCTGGAATTCGATTAACCGAATTAAATACTGTCTGCCCATGTCCTTTTGATAATCAAGGCTCCTCTGTGTTTGGATGAGGATATCTGTAGAGACTAGTGCTCCTGAGTAGGGAAACATATAGTGAACTAGGTTATCTCAGAATGAAGAGTTAGCGTTCATCCCAGACCAGAAGTGTTGGGATATTACTCTGAAGAGGTTGCTTAAAGCGGAATATCATTAAACTCAGATGTGTAATAACGCCAGGAAAAGAATTGTCTGCATTTCCTATCTATATGTTGAGGTCACAAGGGTCTTAAACCTGTAGAGGTGTTAAATGCAGGGACTCTCATGTGAGTATTGCATGAATGGTATTTTGGTTACGATATCAGAGGTGGTTTGGGTGCTATATAAAAACTGTTCAATTTGAAGGGAATATTTGGGGATTTGTGGCATTATTCTTTTACTGTATGTTTAAGAAATCTTTGTGTTTCTTTTATTAGTAAATGGTTTTGTTCAATCCATTTTATATTCATTTCTTTTGTTAATAATATTCTGTTTCATTGTTAAAGCAAAATATGCAGCATTGTGTACTTACATTCCAGACCACTTTGTTAAATCCAAAACCAGTCAAAATATGATTTATCAAGTTGGGTTTCAGTCTGGGATATGACTCATTTGATCATAGCATAGTTAGAGTCATAACGGTAGTCATCATAGCACAATTGATTCTGCAAAACACATGATTGCTCAGGAAATGGTCACTGTGTACTGTGGGTACTTAACAAGATAGCAAGTTTCAAACAGGGGAAGTGTGCCATGGAACCTCCCACAGAAGGTGGTGATGGTGAGGGAGGGTACTATGAGGAGGGGAGCTTGAGCAATTAAGCCAGAATCTCCCGCACTGGTGGTGACAATGAAGGAGGGCAGCTAAGGGGAATCAAACAAACAAAGGACTCTTCAACCGTAGGTTTCATTCCATGTGAATATGTAATACTTCCTTGTTTAACCTTATTTGCTCTTTATGTTTATAATGACTTGATGCCAGTGGAGCAAAGAATGCTACATGATCTTTGGATCATCCAGCTGTTCAAATCTCATGTTACATCTTGTTTTCTCAAACTAATTTGGTTTGCTGTGAAAGGATGGTTTTGGAAAGCTGATCAGTTTTCCATTCACAGAACATAAACTGTCTTCCCGGTTCAATTGTATTGTGCCAATGTTGGGGTGAGTGTTAAATCCAATCTATAACATACCTGAGCCTACGCTGCAATTTGAGAAGATAACTTCGTGGAAGTCTCACTTTGCTTCAATGTTCTGACATTTGAGTACTGCAGCATATGCAATGTGACTGTCCTGGGGCACTATCTAGTTAGTGGAATCACAATATAAAAATGCAAGCATGAAATAACAGGAGTGAATAAAGCTGTTCTAGACAAATGTGTGTGATTGTCTGTGTAAGGGATTCTGAGTTTGAGTGGATTTTATATGAGTGAGTGAGGGTTTGGGTGAGTGAATATGAATGTGTATGTTTCTGCTTGGCAGATAATATTTACTTCAGACTTAGTGTTTGACAAACCTTAGGATCTATCAGGGTTAGGATCTATCAGGGTTATCTGAATCTTATTTCAAACAACTCATGATGGCATTGAGACAATAAAAGCACAAAGTTCTCCTAGTTCTACTCTCAGAGCAAAGGTAAAGGTATTTTCAAAGTCCAGAATTGCACTGCCCTTTAGTTAGCGACAGACTGGCATGAACTGACAAAGTGCAGCATTGAATGCTCCAGTCAATCCCAGGGGAAGAAGATGAGGTCAAAGGATTGGGCAGGCAAGAGATTTCCATTTGCAGAATCATTATTCAGATCAGGGTCAGTATCTAATTTCTTTCACAGGGGTTAACATTAGATGGTTGCAGAACTACATACAGAAATCAAAGAACAAATGCATCAAGGTTCCCTCTAAGCCAATCTAAATAAGTTTAGTCCCTGCGTTAAATCATAGACAGTCACACACTCTCAATTCAATGCCTCAGTACCACTAGGATGACCATCCAGGGAATCTGGTTTCATTATGGTTTGTAAGGAATGTGATGAAGAAAGAGACATTGAAAATCTCTGATCTTTATGTCATCTTTGTTCCAAGCACCATATAAAATTGTGTGGGCAAAACCAAGAAATCAAATCAATTAAACCGCTTCTTCCTATTTCAGCCTAATTGAGGCAATAAATTTTCATCTACAGATTTTACATCACATAACTGCGCAGCAGCATCCGCAAAAAATGACCTAAATTATATTTAAAGGGACAATGAATTTGGCAGAGCCACGAGATATTTAGGATGGATGTAAAAAGGCAAGAATATCACTCAAATTTAATAATGTGCAATGATCATGGAGGTACTAATGGTTGCAGTCAGAGGAGGAGGGATGTACTTTTCCTAGCAAAATGTGAGGAAGAAACCTGTGGCTCACAACAAGATGACGTAGCTAGCAGGACCTGACATGGTGAGCAGTGGGTGCATCATCCCAGTGTCTTGGATAAAGTGAGGAAAGCAATTTAATGACTACACTGGGTGAGGAGAAATGACATCATTTTCTGACAGATCCATGTCCTGTGGGTTTAAGTCCATCTTGCCAATAGTGGATGGTAAAACTTGAATCCATTTTTTTTTAAATCCTGGAATAAAATGCTAGCCTAATGGTGACTGTGTATCCATGATCAATTGTTGTAAAAATAAACCCATCTGGTTCACTAATGTCCTCGAGGAAAGCAAATCTGCCATTCTTGCCTGGCCCCACTAAGCACCCCCATTGCTACCAACATTGAGCACACAATATCCATCAAGTGAAAACTTCACCTTCAAAAAAAGGATTTCTTACTGCCCCTCACAGAAGAAAGAACAATATACAGTGGAGAGAGAGATAGAGAGAGAGAGCGAGACCTGGATGTGATCCACACATATAGTTCAACTCATAGACAGAAAGGAGGCATCATGGAGATAAAGTGGCTTATTACATCCTTCACAGTCAAAAGTGAGGAGCTATAAAATTGATAGATAGCTGGTGACGGAATGACAAAATGTCTCTGATAACTTAAATAAATAGGAACTAGCCCTACCAAAGGCACCAAATAATGAACATAGTCACTTTTACCCGGAAGAACAAACAAGATCTGACAAGTAGAGCATTAAAGGTATATTTTAGATCACCACCTATTGCATGCTTTAGGCTCAGGCCTTTTTAAAGAAAATCTACACAACTGTCAGAAATAGAGCTCAGCCTCACAATTACTTATTAATGTACAAAATGTAGACAGGTCCATTTACATATTCAACATCTACATGATGGCCAAACATCAGGGAGTTAGCAGGGAAACTTACCAAGCAAGAATGAGTAGATTGGCATTGACATAATAGACCTCCGAGAGATAATAGCTAAACCCGATTCCAACAGGGTTCACTGAGGGGCATGTGCTGTGTGTGAATTGGTGCATCCATTACAGCAGGTAGGTGTGCAGTAGAGACATTGGAACTAGTTTTTGTCTCCTAATGCTAATAGTGTTGCAAAATGCCAAACTTAGTTTTTTTGCTGGAAAAATAGTTTTCCTCTGCCTTCCTGAAGCTTCTTCATTCCTGAAGAAGGGCTCATGCCCGAAACATCGATTCTCCTGCTCCTTGGATGCTGCCTAACCTGCTGCGCTTTTCCAGCAACACATTTTCAGCTTCCTGAAGCTATACCATTTTCATTGGCCTTTTTGCAGGTTGGGAAGATGTTGGATACACAATAGATAAGCACCTCTCCAAGATCAAGGTATCCATCTTGAGTACCACAGGAAATTTATATTTCTTACCATTTATTTTTTCATGTACCATTGTGAGTTTTGTAAGCACTTAAACAAAACCTTACATCATCAAAATGTTTGTGACCATTGGACTCAGCCTGCTGAAGAGTTGAAAGGTAAATATTTTTTGCACCTTCAAATATCACCGATAAGTTGTTTATTATAATATAGATGTACTTTTAATAGAGAGATACATCATCATGGGAATCTATCTTTTAAAAGTAAGTTAAACCTTATATTGACCAGCATTAAGCACTTATTCACCTGTGTTACAGTACTTCTCAAATGGAGAAAGGTCTATAATTCCATGAAAGTGATAAATAGATGCTTCTGCTGTAATGTTTTGGGCTCTGATTTAATTGGACTGCTAGATTTGACTGTTTCAAACAAAACTGCTTCTCAAACTAATGAGAAATTGTCTGCCCCTACACTACTTTGATGGATTGATAGAAACTTGGCTTTGAAGTGGAAATGTGAAATGAACGTTGTTCTGTCAGTGGTGTTCGGAGCTTTTGGTATGAGAGCTACTCAATTTTAAATGCTTGGCTGGGTTTCAAAAGATTAAACTCAACAGATGGTGTTAGAATGTTAAAACCTTTTCAACACCATAATAATAGAATGTGTGTTTGATGTGGTATCTTGTTTGTTTACAAATCTTATAGGCATGTAAAGGATTACAAGTGTCCCCCTTGTGCTCGCCTCCCCACCCCCTTTTTTCCATAATAATGAACTCACATTCAGGTTTTAGAATCATAGAATCCCTACAGTGTGGAAACAACCCATTAGGGCCAACAAGTCCACATCAACCCTCCAAAGAGTAACCCACCCAGACCCATTTCCCCTACCCTATTACTCTACATTTACCCCTGACTAATGCACCTAACTGACACATCCCCGAACACTATGGGCAACTTAGCATGGCCAATTCACCTAAACTGCACATCTTTGGATTGTGGGAGGAAACCAGAGCACCAGGAGGAAACCCACGCAGACATGGGGAAAATGTGCTAGCTCCACACAGAGAACTTGGGTCTCTGGCACTGTGAGGCAGCAGTGCTAACCACTGAGCCACCGTGCCACCCATAGATTTCTTAGATTGTTCAGGTTTTAATGTTTTTCCCATGATTTTTGAATTAATTCTCATTGTTACTGAATGGTACCTAAGGAGCACACATTCGATGACTACTATAGATAATGTCATGAACCATACCTCAGGGATATCCCATGGGATGGCAAAGGTGATCTGCAGTGACATGAAGGAATCATGTAGGACATAGAGGGTCCATAGTGCGGCATGGGCAAACTGAGGTTGCATGAGGTGGTGTAAAGCTGAAACGTGAAGGATAAGATTTGACAGACCTATAGACAATGTTTTGGAAGCTTTATTGCAGTGTTATTGAACTGGTTTTCCTTCACCTTCACTCTCTCTCACATCTATCGCATCTCCCAAGATGCACTGAGAGCCCCCCACTTTGTGTGTAAAGTTAGAACTGGCATGTGGAATGGCACATGGACTGAATGTGCAGTTTGTGAGCCGCAAAATGCCTCAAAGATTATGTCACTCATCTCAGAAATGCTATTGTAGGACTTGCCTTTAAATTAAAATTTTCCATCCCTTGAATGTTCCTGCAAGATGAGATGCTTAAATACATCAATTCAACATGAATGTTGAACACTTGGCAAACAGGCGTACATATTTGTTGTGTATTGCATCTTATTTCCCTGATTTTCCATAGCTAAGTTCAGAGTTCACTGGTATTTTAATCACAAAATAGCAACTGCTGAGTTTGGATGAACTTGTTGTTTTATCAAAAATCAGTTTTGAACTTAACCCCTATGCGTTAGAGTCTAGATGTGCTGTGCACTGCACCCTGGGAAGTAATTTAGAATAGTGATGGCCCCTCAGGGGGGAGACATAGAGCTACAAAGTGGTGCAACAGTACATTACACAACAAGAGAATTCAATGCTGTTCAATAGTCTGCAATCATGTATGAGTGAATCGCATTTGTGTGTTGGCAACAAGTCATTTTGTTTGTGAATTGTCAGCTAGAAATCAGCACCAAAAACATGTTTGAGATTCAGGGGAGGATGTTTGAAAAATGAGCTTGTACATTTAATGATGGGAGAAGAAATCCAGTTCAACAGCTGCAAGAGACCAGAGCTTTACAGATCAGGTAAAATTCTTTACAGATGTATTCAGGCTCAATCTCATTAAAAGTCTCTCTTTTGATCCTATGAAGAGCTAGTCAAGAAGCATCCAATCCGTACTGTAACCATGACAACAGCACAGTTAGCAGTGCCCGTTGCTAACGAGAGATGGATACTATAGCAAGCACACAGAGAAAAGGACTGCAATGCTCATCGACTTGATAAAATACTAATAACACACACTGATAAACAATCCACTCATTAATGTGAACACAAGAAAGGCAAAGGTTAATCAGGCAAAGGTTATTAAGTTCACTCTTACAATTTACAATAAGATCATCAATATGTCGTACATTGCGCAAGTAATAAAAGGCTATGCTGATGAGCTAGTATTGAGCTCCTCTATTCCAACTTAGGCATAGCACAGCATCCATTATTATCTCTTTTACAAATTTCCTTTCCCTTTCAGTGCCAAGTTGATCAGCTGGTGGGGTCACTGAGAAATTGATATTCAGTTCATTCATGTGTCTTGCTAGGGTACTTTTCAGTCTGCCTTCTGTGAAAACTTAAGAATGCATAAGGTGTTACAGTATGTGCAACATTGCAGTAGCTTGTAATGCAAAAGAACTCCCAGTTACAATCCATTCTTAGAAACACTATTGATTATCTAAATATGGGGCAGTAAAGGCTGCACTCTGGAGCGCAGGAGACCTGTAGCCTACTTTTCTGTCAGTCTTGAAGAAGAGAGAACAGAGGTTGCATAGTTTGATTCTGTAGCACTGATGCCATTGGATGCAGCACATGTTGGTCATCGTATTGTGAAGGAAGAACTTGTGGTGAAGTACTTTTGACTATCTACTTCCTGATAGAGAGCTAAGGGAGGAATGTGCTGGGGGGTGAGGGAGGATGTGCTGTTGGTGGACAGGGTGGACTGTGCTGTTGGGGAGAGGGAGGATATGCTGTTAGTGGACAGGGAGGACTGTGGTGTTGGGAGAGGGATGATGTGCTGTTGGTGGACAGGGTGGACTGTGCTGTTGGGGAGAGGGAGGATGTGCTGTTAGTGGACAGGGAGGACTGTGGTGTTGGGAGAGGGATGATGTGCTGTTGGTGGACAGGGTGGACTGTGCTGTTGGGGAGAGGGAGGATGTGCTGTTAGTGGACAGGGAGGACTGTGGTGTTGGGAGAGGGATGATGTGCTGTTGGTGGACAGGGTGGACTGTGCTGGTTGGGAGAGGGAGGATGTGCTGTTGGTGGACAGGGAGGACTGTGCTGTTGGGGAGAGGGAGGATGTGCTGTTGGTGGACAGGGAGGATGTGCTGTTGGGGAGCTGAGAGAAATTGTTGAAGCTAGCATGCAGTGCTGCTGAAAGGCATCATGTACTGGTGTAACACCTGGGAGTACACCACTGCTCCCCGTCATGGGGTCTATAGATACAGTTTCCATTGGGCTACAACAATCAGAGGAAGGGGGTGCCACTTTACACATGGCTAATGATTCCCATATTGTCCCTCTTTTGCAAGGCATCTGGCCAGCTTTGATATAATGAGAGCTTCAACATGTGGGGCAGACCATTGTCACAGTGAAACAACATTTCCAGGAACTGGACAACTCCGGAGAGCACCCAATACTTGCCTGACAGGATCTTCCACTTGTGTTGGTCTACTACACCCTCCACAGCTTGGTCCTTGTCATCAGAATTTCGGAAACCTCCTCAGCAGGAAGAGGGGGAAGCAAGTTGACCTTTTGCAGTCACATTGGACAGGTTGGGGGTAGACTTTGCTAGGGAGGGAGCAAATTTGCTGGAGAGGAAAAGAACAGACCTTGGTGCAGGTCCTCCACTTATGAAAGGGACTCATAAGCTGCACCACTCCACACCCCATCCAAGGCCTGAGCAGGTTTATCTGTCAGTTTCTCCTACCATTCCTGGTGTCCTACAGTCAATCTCAAAGTTGCAGCTTTTAAGTGGCCAAGTTAGTCACATAAGGGCTTCAGTCCACAAACAGTCTGCCCTAGATCCTCCAATTTCTGTAAGGTCAGGGCCAGTTGATAAGTGGCAGGGGGACAGTGTGCAGGCCTGCCCACCTCCAGTGCCCGCTTACCATCTGTCCATTGTGTTCTGGGCAGGAATTCTGGGTGCAAAACTTAGAGTGGGTACACAAAAATTTACAAGAATGGTTTCACAGCAGTGGGATATTAGTTATGTGGGTAGAATGGAAAAGCTGAGTTTGTTCTCCTCAGAGAAGTGAAGATTGGGAGTCAGTTTTATGGAGGTGTTCAAAATCTTGAGAGAATACACAGTAATAAACTATTCAAACTGATAGAAGAATTGAGAACTTGTGGACCCCAATATAAAAGTTGGCAATGGTGACATGAGAAAATAATCTCCACACGGCGTGTTGTTAGGATCTAGAAAGCACTGTCTGACTATGAGATGGAGACAAGTTCAACTGTGACTTTCAAAAAGGAGTTAAATTAATGTCTGAAGAAGAAACATTTGCAGGGCTATGGGGAAACAGCTGCAGAGTAGAAGTGGCTGAGTTGTTTTTACAGGGAACTGACATGGAGATAATTAGCTGGATGGCTTTCTTCCATGCTATAACCGTTCTGTGATTCTATGGGTCTTTATATTCTTTTGTTATTACATTATACAGAATACCTGATTGCTCTGGTTGGGTTGAGGATTTTCACTTACTGGACCCTACAGTTCAGGTAGTAGTCATGCCTTGGTCTGTGTAACATCCAAATTCCTGAATAGATTCTCCCTCTTTTTGTAATGGATATGCTCTTCTGATTATTTAGTTTACTGGAGTATTCGGCCTTGAAAAGAATAAAAGCCTTCTGATTACCAGAATCCAGAATTGCCCCTCAGTCACTAACCAATCCAAACAACTTCAGTTCTTTGATTGCATCTTCAGATTCCTTCATTTCTTTAAGTTGGAAGCTTGATATTGTGATGGTGCATCTCTTCCACTTTTACTTGGATGTGAAATTCTTTGTACGTCACCTTTAATGTTACAAAATAGTGCAGCAATCTCATCTATCACCATGTTGTTAAATTGCAGTTTAGCTGAATTAAACAGCTTCATTTCACCCTGGCAGGCTAGTCAGATCTCTTGGGATCACTGTCCTGAAAAAAACTTGATTCGGATCTGTACTTTGTGATGAGATCACAAAAATGCAATTGGCTTCACTCCCAGCACTCTCAGTGTTTAGTTTCCATCCTTCAAATTCCACTGAGCTGTCCTCTTGTCAGCTGGCTTGATAAATAACTCTGTGATTTATCACCATTTTGTTGACTATGATTTCTACAATGACCTTCCAAACAACATCCCACTTCAGAGGATCAATTAACACTGGTCAGATACATTTGTCCTTATGCCATAATGTTCACAGTGTGATACGTTACCCAGATAATTTGTTTGTAATATGTTTCTATCATCATTATTTAACAGAACCATTTAGTATCAGAACATTTTTTTGACGGATTCCATTGGGATTGAGAAGATTTATTCTGCATTCTTTTACACAGCAGTCTCAGCTTTGAATCCAAAGGTTAACTCTACTGGTTACATCCTAGAAGAATTCCAGTAAACTTGTCGATATGTTTTCCTTTTGTAAATCCTATGTCTGATTCTACCACTATTTTCTGGGTGCTCTTCTATAATGGACTTGATAATGGACTCTAGCATCTTACCCACTACCAACGTCAGACTCACTGGTCTATAATTCCTTGTTTTCTCTCAACTTCCCTTTTTCAAATAGTGGGGTTACAGGAACTGCCCTTCATTCCGTAGGAATTGTCCCGGAGTGTATAGATCACCAATGCATCCACTATTTCTAGGGTAATTTCCTTAAGTACTTTGGGACGTAGATTATCAGGCCCTGGGAATCTACCAGCCTTTCATCCCATCAATTTCTCCAATTTCTCCATTTCTTTACTAATATTTGCAATGAAACTTCCAGACAGATATGTGCAATAGTTCAACGACATAAACTATCAGCATATCAAAGAAATCAAAAGCTTACATTAAATAACACTATTCTTCAGATTTATCAAGAAGCCTAACCAGTGTAGTCATAGACATATAGAAGATTAGAGAAGGAGTAGGCTATTCAATGCTATTCAATATGATCATGGCTGATCATTGAATACAAAATCCTAATTCCCACCCTCCCCAAGTTCCCTTGATTTATTTAGCTGCAAGAGCTATATCTACCTCCTTCTTAAAAAACACACAATGTTTTGCCTTAACAACTTTCCATGGTAGGGAATTCTACAGGCTGACCACTGTCTGGGTGAAGAATTTTCTCCTCAATCCCAAATGGTTTACTCTTCATCTTTAAACCATGACCCCTGCTTCTGGAATCCCCAATCATCAGGAATATCCTTCCTACATTTAACCTGTCTAATTAGAGTCATAAAGATGTACAGAATGGAAACAGACCCTTCGGCAACCCATCCATGCCGACCAGATATCCCAACCCAATCTAGTCCCACCTGCCAGCACCCGGCCCATATCCCTCCAAACCCTTCCTATTCATATACCCATACAAATGCCTCTTAAATGTTGCAATCGTACCAGCCTTCACCACATCCTCTGGCAGCTCATTCCATACACGTATTACCCACTGTGTGAAAATGTTGCCCCTTAGATCTCTTTTATATCTTTCCCCTCTCACCCTAAACCTATGCCCGTTAGTTTTGGACTCCGTGACCCCAGGGAAAAGACTTTGCCTATTTATCCTATCCATGTCCCTCATAATTTTGTAAACCTCTATAAGGTCAACCCTCAGTCTCCGACGCTCCAGAGAAAACAGCCCCAGCCTATTCAGCCTCTCCCTGTAGCTCAGATCCTCCAACCCTGGCAACATCCTTGTAAATCTTTTCTGAACCCTTTCAAATTTCACAACATCTTTCTGATAGGAAGGAGACCAGAGTTGCACGCAATATTCCAACAGTGGCCTAACCAATGTCCTGTACAGCCGCAACATGACCTCCCAACTCCTGTACTCAGTACTCTGACCAATAAAGGAAAGCATACCAAACGCCTTCTTCACTATCCTATCTACCTGCGACTCCATTTTCAAAGAGTTCTGGAAGAATATTTACTAAGATTCTGTACATAGGTACCTTTGTAGCTAAGATGGCGCCATAAGTGGCGCCATCACTGTACTCATGTGAGTATATGTGACAATAAACAATAGGGTACTGAGGGATAGGATTTATGAGTATCTGGAAAGACACTGCTTGATTAGGGACAGCCAGCACAGATTTGTGAAGGGTAGGTCTTGCCTTACAAGTCTTATTGGATTCTTTGAGGATGTGACCAAGCATGTGGATGAGGGTAGAGCAGTGGATGTAATGTACATGGATTTTAGTAAGGCATTTGATAAGGTTCCCCATGGTAGGCTTATGCAGAAAGTCAGGAGGCTTAGGATAGTGGGAAGTTTGGCCAGTTGGATAGAGAACTGGCTAACCGGTCGAAGTCAGAGAGTGGTGGTAGATGGTAAATATTCAGCCTGGAGCCCAGTTACAAGTGGAGTTCCACAGGGATCAGTTCTGGGTCCTCTGCTGTTTGTAATTTTTATTAATGACTTGGATGAGGGAGTCGAAGGGTGGGTCAGTAAATTTGCAGATGATACGAAGATTGGTGGAGTTGTGGATAGTGAGGAGGGCTGTTGTCGGCTGCAAAGGGGCTGAGGAGTGGCAGATGGAGTTCAACCCTGTCAAGTGTGAGGTTGTCCATTTTGGAAGGACAAATAAGAATGCGGAATACAGGGTTAACGTAGGGTTCTTAGTAAGGTGGAGGAACAGAGGGATCTTGGGGTCTATGTTCATAGATCTTTGAAAGTTGCCACTCAGGGGAATAGAGCTTGTAAGAAGGCCTATGGTGTATTAGCGTTCATTAGCAGAGGGATTGAATTCAAGAGTCGTGAGGTGATGTTGCAGCTGTATAGGACCTTGGTAAGGCCACATTTGGAGTATTGTGTGCAGTTCTGGTCGCCTCATTTTAGGAAAGATGTGGAAGCTTTGGAGAGGGTGCAGAGGAGATTTACCAACATGTTGCCTGGAAAGAAGAATACGTCGTATGAGGATAGGTTGAGAATGCTAGTCCATTTCTCATTGGAACGGCGAAGGATGAGGGGTGACTTGATAGAGGTTTATAAGATGATCAGGGGAATAGATAGAGTAGACAATCAGAGACTTTTTGCCTGGGTACAACAGAGTGTTACAAGGGGACATAAATTTAAGGTGAAGGGTGGAAGGTATAGGGTGGATGTCAGGGGTAGGTTCTTTGCCCAGAGAGTGGTGGGGGCATGGAATGCGCTGCCTGTGGGAGTGGCTGAGTCAGAATCATTGGTGACCTTTAAGCGGCAATTGGATAGGTACATGGATAGGTGCTTTAGCTCGGATAAATGTTCGGCACAACATCGTGGGCGAAAGGGCCTGTTCTGTGCTGTATTGTTCTATGTTCTATGTTAAACCGAATTCAATTAAATTAATACAGATTTGCTTCAGTACCTCTCCCTTACTAAACTCATCAATTCTGGTATATTATTTGTGATCTGTTTTGTGAAGATAGAAGTGAAGTATGAATTTAGTTTGTCAACCATTTCTTTGTTCCCCATTATAAATTCCAATGTTTCAGACTGTAAGGGACATATATTCGTTTTCACTAATCTTTTTCTCTTTTCCTAGAGAAACTTTTACATTCAATCCTTATGTTCCCTACAACCTTACTCTCATATTCTATTTTTCCCTTATTAATCAATCCCTTGGTTCTCCTTCACTGTTAGGAGAATGTGAGGACCCCATTCCTGATGAAGGGCTTATGCCCAAAACGTTGACTCTCCTGCTCCTTGGATGCTGCCTGCTCCACTGTGCTTTTCCAGTGCCACTTTTCACCTCCTTCACTGTTTTAAATGTAGGAAATGCAGCAGTTAAGATATGCACAGTTAAACTCTGACAAAGAGAGATGTGGTAATGACTAGATAGTTTGTATTTCATCAAGTTGGTTGAGCGATTAAATTTTGACCAGAGCAGTAAGGGTAACTCCTGCATGGAATCTTTTACATTTTCCTAAAGAGGAAGATTGGTCCTCAATTTAATACTTCATCCAAAACATAGCCGTTGCAAAAGTTTAGCCTTCCCTCAGTAGTGCACTGAAGTACCAGCCTAGATTATTGACCTCAGTCTGTGGAGTGAGACATGAATTTGAACTTTGTGACTCAGAGATGAGAGTGCCACCAGTTCAGTTCAGCCTGTGAATTACAAGTATGGAAATTCCTGACAGGAAAAGTGCTTTTATAAGTGGAATCTGGGTGAGTGGGAATCAGACAATGAGAAATTGATAGCAATCCCCCTTTCCACTCAGTTTGTTTTATATGCAAATTCATGGCCTGGTAGTCCCAGGCAATTTGGTATCAATTTCTCTGTGGCCTTTTGCTCATATGCAGTACAAGAGTTTCATTAAGCAGAATAATAATACCCAGAGTAGAGTGGAATGCAGGGTCAGTTTTGTCAAATCCTCTTTGTAAGACAATCTGGCCATTGTAGGAATTAATCTGGTGAACCTCCATTTCACTCCTTCTATGGTAAGTACAAGCTTGGGTGAGAAACCAAAACTGCACACAATACTGTTTTGGTGTGGTCTCATCAAAGTTCTATGAAATTTAAGAAAGACATCCTTACCCCAGCCTCAAATCCCTTTGCGATGAAAAGCAACACACCATTTCCCTTACTAATTGCTGCACTGCATGCTTGCTTTTAGTGACTTATGAACAAGGATACCCAACTCCCTTTGTGCATCAACACTTCCTAACCTCACACATTCAAGAAACACTTGAGCTTTTCTGTTTTTTTTTACCAAAGTGGATAAATTCACACTTACATATATTCCATATATTATATACCAATTCACTTAATCTGTCTAAATCCCTTGAAGCCTCCATGCATCCTCCTCACAACTCATGTTTTAACCAAGTTTTGTCTCATCAGCAAATGTGGAATGATTACATTTGGTTCCCATATCCAAATCATTTATTTAAATTGTGAAGCACTGTGATTTCACAGCATACTGATGCAGAAACACATTTTATCCACATTCCAGGAATCAACTTCTGTAGCAATGGTTTATCCAGCCTATATGCAAATTGAAGTCACTCATTATTACTTTAGTACCCATGTTACACTCAGTTGTAATTTCCTGATTGGTACCATGGCCAACATTAATACTACACTTTGGTAACCTATAAACAATTCCCATCAATGTTTGTTCCGCTTTGTCATTATTTAGCTCTTCTCAAATTGGTTGTGCATCTTGGATTCTTCAATCTAAGACTTTATTTTACTAATATACTAGCATCTTATTTGTTCCTTATTAAGAGTGATACCCCGACCTCCTTTTCCCCTCTCCCAATCTTTACAAATATCCTTGCATTTTCAGTTCCCATTCTAGATACCCTGTAACCATGTCTCCATAATGGCAATTAAATTAAATCAACCTCAATTTTCACTTTTGAACCATAAATTTTGTTGCAAATAATGCATGCATTCAATAGAGTACCCTTAACTTCATCTATTTAACGTTATGCACATTCTGATCTGATTTGATTCATGCCTTCTTACTTTGCTTCCATTTCCTGTTACCAGTTTTGCTTCCCTCCAATCTGAGTTCCCATCCCTTGCCAATCTAGTTTAAACCCTTCCAAACAGCACTAGCAAATCCCATTCTAAAGGTGTTTGTCCCACCCATCTTGTGCGGGTTCCATCTACCGTAGAACTGGTCCCAATTACTCAGAAATCTGATTACCTTCCTCCCATACCAATTCTTCAGCCACATGTTCAATCGTTTAATCCTGCTGTTCCGTTGCAGCATATGGTGCTGGGAGTGAGCCAGAGATGACTGCTTTTGAGCCCACTTATCAATTTATTTTCCAACTCATTAATATCTGCTTCAGCACCTCATTCCTGAGTTGTTGGTTTAGCTGTTGCTGCACTTGTCTGATGAACCATCGCTCTCACCAAATTCTAAAATATTTAAAAAAACCTGTTGGCATGTCAGCTTGATGTAGGGGATTCCTCTAATCCCTACCTGGTTCTGTTAGACTGCATGACAGTCAGTCGCGTCTCTCTGCCCACATGCTCTTGACACACAGTGTGAACCCCTCCCTAAACATTCTGTCCATTAATTTTCTGCCTCATGATGCTCACTGATGCCACTCATTTTTCAAAATCTGGACCTTAACTTCTGCATATGGTGGCACTTCCTGGAGAAGTTTTTGTCAATGACACATGGTGAGTCCATGACATGCTATAGGATATGCATTCCACCCATCTGAGGTACCCTACCATAGTTTCACTTTACAAATTATTTATTGTAAGTAGAATAACCTACCATTTACTCACCAATCAGCTTCTTCCCCTGTAGCAAAGTAAGAACAAAATACTGGAGCTGAAAAAAACTGAGAAAGGAAGGAGCCCCTTCTTCCCTCCATGTCCTCACTCATCAAACTTGCAGCTTCACTCTGTTCAGTCGTACACACAAGCAAAAGTCATTGACTATAGTAGCAAAACATTGTATTTGCAAGGGGTAAGTTATTTGAATGGAGGTGCGGACTGTACAGTATTTTCAAAATGAGGTTGCCTAATTTGCACACAAACGTGAATAAGGGATTTGAAGACAGGCAAAGAGATAACTTTGCTGAAGCAACAGTCTTTGCCCACACTTGCTTTTCTCTGAGACCCTACTCATTAAGTTTATGGACTGTAAATCCACTGTAAAGCTTCACTACAAGTACAGGGTTCCTAAAGGAGAATTCAAAGTCTACACCACTTCATCAGAAAAATGACTTCAGCTAGCCGTAGCTGATCCAGGAAGACATCCTACTGCTAACAGGTTGTGTAAAAAAGTGACTTTGGGATAAAGACCAACATTTGGACAATTTGTGAAAACGTTTTTGTCTAAATGTAATTGTTTCTTGGCCAAAGTATTTAGTGTAGCACTCTGCACCATTTTAGTTTTTTTTCTGAGACTTGGAGTTTGTGTATGAGTTATTTTTCCAAGAAAGGTCTTTTTTTAATATTTGCATAATTTAAGTCTTTTGTTAATAACACTTATGTCATTCAAGTAAGTTGCATTTGAATTCAATAAGTTACTTAAGAAACCTAACTGTCTTGTTTCTGTGACTAAGCTCCATACTGTCTTATAAATAAATAATTGGTAATATCACCTCTTTGTTTCAATTCAGAAGTCATACGCACCAGATTATAGACCAATAGGTTTATTCAACATTATAAGCTTTCACAGTGCTCCAAAGGCTTGTGATTTTGAATAAACCTGTTGAAATATAACCTGGTGTCGTGTGACTTCTGACTTTGTCCACGCCAGTCCCGCAGCATCTCATCATTCCTAATGTCATTTGGTTTTTCTTAATTTTGGGCATGTATCAACACTCTGTAATTTCAGTGCTAGTGTTTTGGCAAAGCACGGGGATATTATGGAGGAGAAAGTGAGGACTGCAGATGCTGGAGATCAAAGTTGAAACTTTATTGCTGGAACAGCACAGCAGGTCAGGCAGCATCCAGGGAACAGGAGATTCGACGTTTCGGGCACAGGCCCTTCTTCAGGATTCCTGAAGAAGGGCCTGTGCCCGAAACGTCGAATCTCCTATTCCCTGGATGCTGCCTGACCTGCTGTGCTGTTCCAGCAATAAAGTTTCAACGGGGATATTATGGACTTGGTATTCAACTAGCTTGCCCAAGTTTCAAATGGGATGGCTAATTGATGGCCTGTGGATGGAAGCCTGTAAATACATCAGCTCTGTGCACATTATGACAATGATGAAATCTTTCTCTCCATGCCATAAAACTGCTGGTCTGATGTTCACTATTTTTTACTCATGTCTTGTTTAATTTCAAACTTTGTTGTAACCAATGGAGGACTGAGACAAAGAAAGGAACCAATTCACCGCCTCCTAACTTGGTTGTAACATTGTGAAACTCTAGGCTCTACTTTAGGTCTTTTAAACTTGGGATACTCCTTTCACCTGCTCATCAAGGTGCTACTGACTGCCTCTGGGTGCTCCTTTTATCTGCTATTTATAATAATGCTGATACTGTTGTATTATATTTTGCCCTGGCTGAAAGTGGCAGACAGGTGACTTGGCAGGTAACTATGGTTTGGACCTTAATTATCCAACTGTCTACTAATGTTTAAAAAATGGTTAAAATGCAAACATCAGTAGAAATTCTGAGTGTATGATAGGCTGCTGTATGAGAACCCATGGCTAAACATCTTGGTAAAATTACAGAGATTGAGAAAGCAGAGTGCCTTGAATCTAGGAGGCACAAGTTGTCTGATTTAGTATGGACAGTACTGTTTCTAGCTGGTCTGTCCACTGTTTGGCCCTACATTCTGTATTTTTACTTTAGGGTTACTAATAATGCAAATGGTCACTGTCCTGAACAGGATCATCTCTGTGCCTTGCACTGACTTCGACTGACCGAACTGGTCCTCACCCTGAACAACTTTTCTTTCCAATCCTCCCACTTTCTCCAAACAAAAGGAGTAGCCATGGGCACCCGCATGGGCCCCAGCTATGCCTGCCTCTTCGTAGGGTATGTGGAACAGTCCATCTTCCGCAACTACACTGGCCCCACCCCCCATCTTTTCCTTCGCTACATTGATGACTGTATCGGCGCTACCTCGTGCTCCCACGAGGAGGTTGAACAGTTCATCCACTACACTAACACCTTCCACCCCGACCTCAAATTCACCTGGACAGTCCCGGACTCCTCCCTCCCCTTCCTAGACCTTTCTGTTACTATCTCAGGCGACCGAATCAACACGGACATCTACTACAAACCAACCGACTCCCACAGCTACCTAGACTACACCTCCTCCCACCCTGCCCCCTGTAAAAACACCATCCCATTCTCCCAATTCCTTCGTCTCCGCCGCATCTGCTCCCAGGAGGACCAGTCCAAAATACGTACAACACAGATGGCCCCCTTCTTCAAGGACCGCAATTTCCCCCCCGACGTGGTCGACGGTGCCCCCCCCCGCATCTCCTCCACTTCCCGCTCCTCCGCCCTTGAGCCCCGCCCCTCCAACCGCCACCAGGACAGAACCCCACTGGTCCTCACCTACCACCCCACCAATCTCCATGTACAGCGCATCATCCGCCGTCACTTCCGCCACCTCCAAACAGACCCCAGCACCAAGGATATATTTCCCTCCCCTCCCCTATCAGCTGTCCGTAGAGACCACTCCCTCCGCGACTCCCTTGTCAGATCCACACCCCCCACCGACCCAACCACCACTCCCGGCACCTTCCCTTGCAACCGCAGGAGGTGCAACACTTGCGCCCACACCTCCCCCCTCACTCCTCTCCAAGGCCCAAAAGGAAACTCCCATATCCGCCACAGATTCACCTGCACCTCCACCCACATCATCTACTGCATCCGCTGCAGCCGGTGTGGCCTCCTCTATATTGGGGAGACAGGCCGCCTACTTGCGGAGCGATTCAGAGAGCACCTCTGGGCCACCCAGACGAACCAACCAAACCACCCTGTAGCACAGCATTTCAACTCCCCCTCCCACCCCACCGAGGATATGCAGGTCATTGGACTCATCCACCGCCAAACCACAACAACCCGACGGTCGGAGGAGGAGCATCTTCCACCGATCACATTTCCAACGCCCCTCCTCCAAGTCCCTCCTCCCTACCTTTTATCTTCTCCTGCTGAACACTCTCTGCTCATTCCTGAAGAAGGGCCTGTGCCCGAAACGTCGAATCTCCTGTTCCCTGGATGCTGCCTGACCTGCTGTGCTGTTCCAGCAATAAAGTTTCAACCTTGCACTGACTACTCCACTACACTGAAGGACTGACGAGGGCATGTTCTTTTTTCTTTCCTTGTTATTATTTAATGTTTATGTTTATTTAGTGCAGGATTGCATGTGGCTTATGGATGGAAGCCTGTGATTATATCAGCTCTGTATATGTTATGACAATGATGAAATCTTAGTCTCCATGCTACAAAGCAGCTGGTCCGCTGTCCACTATTTTTGACTTCTGGCAATCCCATTTAAATCTTGGACAAGCCAGTTGAATACCAAGTCCACTACATCTCCTTGCTTTGCCCAAACACTGAAATGACAATATGCTGATACATGTCGAAGAGTAGGAAAAACCAAATGACATTAGGAATGATGAGATGCTGATCTGTCTTACCAACCTTGTAGAGACTGATAACTTTAAAAAGATATTTAAATTCACAAGCACAATTCACAAGTCTATTGACTTAAAGGAATTGCACAAGTTTTAATCCTATTACTGTAATAAACACACTAACAACACTTTTGACTCAAGATTATTTGTAACTAATAAGTAATTTTACTAATACATAACTAATACTTCAAACCACAGAAAAGATAATCTTTATTAATGCCTTAATGCCACCATTGAATTACAAAATCAAGCAACTTTTGAAGGTGCTCTCCCTCTGAGATTTCTTGAACTGATTTTCAGCAGTGAGGTCCAATGTGGTGATTTCTTCTCCCAAACTTGCCAAGGTAAATTTCCCAGTGTCCTTAAATCACTGTGAGTTCTTTCTGTGGAACAGTGGTACAGTGGTTCAGCTTTCCCCAGCATTTCGCCTGGCAGCTACAGAGAAAATCACCTTTTTTTCCCTCTCTGCATATCACAGCAACTTTTCTTTCTTTTCTGTCTCTTTTCTGCATCAGAAGGTCTGCCTACAATCTGACGAAGTGTTGTTGCCTTTGTTTAAAGTGTGAGAACTTTGCACCTTGCTCTTACTTAAGTCTTAACCTGGGCCCCATGCCTCCATGGTTACCAGGCACTCTCTCCTTTGCCTGGCAGAGTTCGTAGGAGACTACGCATGCTTGTTCATCACTTTGTTTCATCTTGAATTTCAGGAGGCAGCTTAAAACATAACAATCTTATAAAATATCTCAATTGTAACACCTGAGTTGTGTGGACAGAGAGGACATGCATTTGGGTAGCACAAAACATAGCAAGGAAATATTGTATTAAAGAAGATCCCACAGACTCTGCTATATAGCAAGGTGATAAGGAAGGATGCCCTGGATTGTGGGACCGTCCTGGAGATGACTCTTTGCAGAAGGACAAGTTAGGAAAAGAACCACATGAACATGTATCATATTGGCTGACATGACATGTCTGAGGCACAACTCTTTGGTGTAATCATGTAAAGACCATCATTCCACCTCAGGCATAATGGCATTGTGCTTTAAAAATTCTGCTCAGACATTAGTATGTGTCATTTATATTGAATAAAGCATCTTCACTGTTACCAACAGAAATATCAATTTGAATCATTTCAAGGACTTAAGCGTGAAAGGGTAATTGATTCTGATGACACGCCCAAATTGTCACAATACTTCATGCCACTCATATTGGTGTTCACTGACAAAGATTCATGCTTCCAGTACAGCTCAGTGTGTATTCTGGGGATGCTTCAGAATATCTTGTAATTCTCTGCCTTGCATGCAGCAGGGCTTATGTTCACACACAAACACGTGGGCACCCATTCCACAGGGCGTGTCTTTTGGAGAAGCCACAGAATGGCAAGGGATTAGTTTCCGTGCATAGAGCTTGAAAACATATGCAGTCATTTGGATTCCTTTTGAGTGTAGGTTTAGACAGTCACCTGGAAACAGGCAAGGAAGATCAGACAGTTAAATGCCAGTGAAAATTTACATGTCAGTGCATCTTATATATCAGACAGGATTTAAGCATGTACTTCAAGTCTGAAATATGCCCCCACAAAAATACCAATAAAAGTCTAAAATGCTGCACTTTTATAAACAAGCCATCACAAGATACCAAAGAAGGTAGTAAGCATAGTTCTAGAGCATGTAGTCAATGCTGTGATAAAGCATTCTGTAAATGACAGTTAGCACCATGTCGTTTAGAAGCAAGAGGCAACTGTGATTTCTAACAGGGCAAGTTGCGGCTATTCTATATGGGAGAGATGATGAGCTCAAGGAAAGCAATAGTGGGAAAGAAAGTATTTCTGACCTTCCCCCATCTGGTTACATTGTGGCATTGATACCCTGGGTAGATCACTTGCCAGACCTCACAGTTGGGCAAAGTTCGGCATCTAGATCACGACATTTCTTCCAGTTTTTTTGGCTGCACATGCAGTGCCATCTGAGTTTGGGGCTGGTTTGTGGTGAAAGAAAGTGAATTTTAGGTAGATTGTAATACTAAATGCTGCAGAAATTGATGATTAAGGCATATTGAAGGGCAGCACGATACTCAGAGAAGTGAGGCCAGCCTGATATTGTTTGACTGCTGCACTGGCTGAAGGAGGAATATGGCAAAGGCCTTAGATGCTTAGAACTCTGTTGCCTGAGGTTAGTAGGGATACTGGTAGGGTTTAATGAATCAATGCCCAAGGTATTGCAGAATGAGGTGCACTTTTCCTAAGCCTTTCACGACATGTACATCAGATGCTTTGAAGGCTTTCAGAGTATAAAGTAACAGCTTTGGATTCTGGACAGATTTTGGCTTTACACAAGATCAGAAAAATCATGGGCTTTGAGGAAAATGCACTGTATCAAGTTCATCAATTTGAGATGATGTAATTCCTCATGGGAGTGTCTTGAACCTGCAAACTAAGGGGGTACATTATCAAATGTTGGAATCTATTCAGGATGTCCATTGCAACTTACAGATCTATGAGTTGGTGGTGGGGAGATTCACTGAACCCTTTTCACTCAAAAAGACAAATTAAATAAGGCTTTCCACAGAAACCCCTCCCATTTAATATCTTCATTAACAATGTATTAGATGATGTTGTAAAGAACAGTCTTAAAGTGTTCGTTCTGGTCAAATCTATATAAACTGAAATGTTTTTATGTACTGACCATATGCTGCAGCTGATGTCCTCATCAGGAGATCACAGCCTGGGTTTTTCTCCAATACCAGCATTTCCTCCAGTTGTAAATTGGCAATTCTCCAGGCTCATTCCATCTCCAGTGGTCCCAGAGCGACAGCAGCAGGGTGAGCACGGGCTGGGATGGGGTCCCAGAATGACAGCAGCAGGGCAAGCACAGGCCAAGTCCTGGAGCAATGGCAGGATGGTGAGTGCGGGCCTAGTTGTGGGCCAAGTCCCGGAGCAAGGGGCAGAGCAGGTGCAGGCTGGAGCCAGAGAGGCAACAGAGTGGTTCCGGACAGGGACTGGCGTGTGGAGGTGGCATTGTATCGTGTTCTGGAGCCAGTAGGCATGAACTCATATTGGAAAAGGAGTAGAACTGAAGTATTTTACAGTCACTTTTATTATCATTTTAGAATTTTTAAACTCTATTCCCATGCTTACCCATTTTGCTTACCATTTTTTTCACTGTGTAGCAGTACTTAAAGTATCTGTACCTGGGTACTCTATAGCTAAGATAGCACCGAGAGATGACATTACAAACTCCTTACTGCACTCATTAAGTGCATGTGACAATAAAAGCTATTGTATTCTGTGAAAAGAAATGCCTCCACATCTCTGTCTTAAATCATGACTCCATACCTTGAGATTGTGTCCTCTCCACAGGTCCCCTGTCAAATCCTCTAAGAACCTTTATAATAAGGTCTCCTCTCATTTATCTAAACTCTAATTAACCACACCTCAGAAAAAATCACTTTATGCCCAGAATGAATACAGTCCATTTGCCTCCACTATTACCACTGAACTCTTTGTAATTCATGCACAAGGACCCTCAAAACTTTCTGTGCTGTGGCATTCTGCACTCTTCCTCCATTAAAATAAAATTCAGCCCCTCTATTCTTCTTGCCAAGTTGCATATCCTCACATTTTCCCAAGCAATATTTCATCCACATAGTTAATCTGTCTATATTTTGTAGACTATTTGTATTATCCTCAGTACATGCCATCCCACCTTTATGCCATCCACAAACTTTATTTTAGTCCAATCACTTCTATCATCCAAGTCATTAAGGTAGGTTGTAAATAATTATGACCCCAGCACTGATCTCTACATGATTACATGTTGTTATCCTGACAATGGCCCCCTTGTCCCAACTCTCTGCTTCAATTAGTTAGCCAATCCTGCATCTATGCTAATATAAGACCCCTAAAACTATGGGCTTTTATCTAATGAAATAGATTTACAAGCAGCACCTTGACAAATTACTTCTGGAAATACAAATGCATTACCAGTTTCCCTTTCTGCTTGTTACCTTCTCAAAGAGGTCTAATACATTTATCAGGCATGATTTCCCCTTCATGAAGCCATGCTGATTCTTTCTGATTATGTTATGCATTTCTAAATGTTCTTTTATTATATCTTTTATAATGGATTCCAACATTTTCTCAATGACAGATATTAAGCTAACTGGCCTGTTGTTAGCTATTTATTGTCTTGCTGCCTTTTGAATAAGGGTGTTAGATTGGCAGTTTTCCTATACTCTGACACTTCTGCTGAATCTAAAGGTTCTCAGAAGATTTGACTTGGAAAGCTGGTCCATCTACTCCTTCCAAATGCTGAAACAGAATTCCTTGTCTCCACACAGAGACTGTGTGTGACATCAGTTGAATGAGTGGAGAAAATATGAAAGGAATATTAACCCCTTTAGCCCCATAACTGATACAACAATGATGTCACACTGTCTTGGATGAAGAACTAACTTTGAATTTTGAAGGGGCAGATATGTCACCTGTGTCTTCCAATGTCTTAGTAACAAAGTCTAATTAACAAATACAACTTGTGCTTAATTTCTTGCATGCAATAAATTATATCTTGTTAAGTCAAGAGCCTCTTCTTAAATTCACTAGTGGTTATTCTATCACTGTAAAGCAAAAGCCCCTTAGACCCAGTCAGGGAACAAGATTGATGGCTGCATTCTTTTACTCATAAATACTGCACAGTGATCATCAGTGGGCACCTCCGATTAATGAAGCTTCCACCTTAAATAAATTGCCACTTTGTCTCAGGGTGGTTTTGTAAAGATGGGTGGTTTTCTAGAGATGAAACCACCTCCTGATTCACACTTTTGCTTTGGAAACCCAGCCGCAGATAGTCATTTGGTGGAGAAAGTTATTGGGTATTTTTATGGCAGTTTTTTTTTGGAGGTCAGCCATTTTCTTTCCCATTAGCAACCAAATCATTTTGGGTTTTCAGGCAATATTCATCTCTCCATGTTTGCTAACGTAGATATAATTGGATAATGCTGTGAAATGCTTCAAGGTATTTATTGTATATTACATTGAGGGTGCTATATAAATACAAATTTCTGTCTGTGTTGTATAAATCCCTCAAATGCTAAACAGTGCCTCCATCATGGAATGTCACCTAAAGATCTTTATCAGTAAACCTGCGACAGCATTGTTGGAAATCCTCAGTTTCGTTGCCACCTTTGTGTTTAATCGCCAATGTTTCCTTCCTGCTGGATCCAAAGAAAAGATTTGTAAATACTTGTTGCAATTTAGCAACATCAATAGCAATTCTGCACATGATCATTTGGGCAATCTGCTGAATGGGTGTAAGTTCATACTGAATGATGAAAATATCATAATTATGAATGTGGCAGTAATAAATTGCGAGTAATTGGAACCACTTGAATTACACTCTCATATGAATTTCTCTTCTATTATCATGGATATCTAAATGATGAATCTATCCAGAGCATGGTCTGAAAGAAGTAGTGTTGGAAAGAGTTCTTCCTCATTTTAAATGACAGCGATATTGAAGTTAATACAGTCACAAAGCTATTGACATTTGATAAATCCCTGTGGCAAAAAAATGGTGCGCATCTTGTGACAAATGACTTTAATTGGAGATTTTACCTTGCTGTTCAGATCACACTCTGCTTGTGCATTAAATCGGTGGAACATTGAAGCGATAATGGCACAGCAATGTCAATGTTGCCTTTGAGACCTTGTGAACGTCACGCCCATTGATCTATCGCACTGACCAACCATGTGGCACAATAAAGAGCTGGAACAGGTGCCATAATTTAGCTAAGGTGTGGTACCAAAAGATGACTGGCCTGCAACTGAAGTGACCTTAAAATTTAAAGCAGCTTTTGCAAAGCAGTATAATCAACAGTGCTTTACATGTATACTTCACACACAGGAGTTGTACTTTGAGGATGAGCTTTGTGAGAAAAACAAACAAGGCTAAATTCTTGTTTGCTCTGCTCCCCTGTTTTATTATTATTCCTCTTCTTTAAGGCTTTAAGGTTATGCAATTTTGTTTCTGGAGACTGAGTTAAGAAGAAATCAGATAATAGATGTGGATTTATCCCTACGGCAACATCTTATATTATATAGAACCTTTAACATAGAAAAATATTCAAGGTGCTTCACAAGAACACGATCAAACAAAATTTGATCTGCAAAAGGAGATATTAGAGCATATGATCTAAAGTTTGCTCAGTTTGCTAAGGAACACTTCAAAAAAGAAGAGAGGCAGACAGGTTTATATGGGGAATTCCAAACCCTCAGATTTTGGCAGCTGAAGACAAGACTGCAAGTGACAGAGCAATGAAACTCCGGTACAAGAGGCCAAGTTAGGAGAAGCACATAGATCCCATAGGATTGTAGTGCTGTAGGAGGTTACAGGGAAAGACACTGGTGAGACTATGGGGAAGTTCTATACAATGCTTTGAAAATGTTAAAGTTGAGGCATTGCTTAACTAGAAGCCAATGTGGGTCAGTGATCACAAGGTTAATAACGGAATGGAACTTTATGTGAGTTAGGAAGCAGCTAGTAGAGCTTTGAGTGACTTCAAGGTTCTGGAGGATAGAATGTAAGAGGTAGTCACAAGTGTTGTGGAATAGTCAAATACAGAGGTAGCAAAAACATGAATGACAGTTTCAGCAGTAGATAAGATGGGTGGAAGTATAGATATAGCCCCCTGCTGATGACAGAAAGAGGAAGCCAGAACACAGTGAACTGCGCAGCCTTAGGCAAAAATCATAGCCAGAAGGTTGGAAACCAAAGTTGTTGCAGTGCCAACACCAACAGAACCAGGCCAAACTGGTTGAGCATCATGATACACACCTTCAATAACTCTGGGAGATTAACTTTTGATCCAGTAGTATTTGGACAAACCTGCTCACGTAGGTATTTTGACAATTTTGCTTGGAAGCAATGTCAGAGACTCTGGCAGCCCTTTGCCTGCGGGAGACTGTAATGCTTTGGTGGGAGGATGGGTTGTTGTAACCTCCCACTGGTTGTGAGGCTCCCACTGGTTGTGAAATTCCTGAAGCAGCAGCCTCCTTATTCAGACTGTTATTGAGGCCAGGTTACATTCTACTTAAATTTGCAACTAAAGTAAGTCAAGGGTGTGTGTGTGTGGCTGGAAATCTGTGAGGATTAATGTGTAGGAATGTGTGAGAATGAGCACATAAAGTAATGATGGTTAGTAAGGATGAGAGTTTTCAAAGGATACTGTCAGCATGTAATAGTGAGAGTGTGTATCTACTGTGTGTGAACATGTGAATGTATAAGCATGTGAATTGATTAAAGGCATGAATGTGATCATAAGAATGAAAGAATGAGAGTTTGCAATGGCTGTGTATGAGGATTTATTTTGAGTGTTATTGTTTAATCTGTAAAATTAGCAGATGGTATCATCCAGCATGACCAGGTGGCAGGGATGGTACCAGTACTAAGTAGGTAACAGATTCCAAGTAAACACCAGGAGGTTTGTGTGTGTTATGAAAGATATCCACAAGTGGTGATGTCTTGTGGAGCAGGACTACCCATCCAGGATTCCGAGCCTCCTGAGAGGTTTATGAATCATTTTCCAATAATAATCAGACAAAGTGGGATATCGGCAATCTCTCTTACTCAGGAATGTTTAAATCTGTACATCATGAACACTGAATTCAGCCAATGGACAATAAGAGAATTTTGCTGCTCATGCAGGTGAAATAAAGCTCAGAGCTGTAACCCCCACCCCACCCAGAGCCCCTTTGGTTAGCCATTCCCATTTCCCAAACCTCATTCCAGTTTCCATTCACAACTCTCAGCCTACACATTGTTAATATTTTGAGAACAAGTCAGTGAAGGAGGAGATCAAATGTATATTTTTGCTTAGTTTAAGATTTATTCACTCAGTGAGACTTTATAAATGTTATGATCCTGACTCTACACTCCACAACTAATGTCAATAAGTGCCAATCAATTAAATGGCAACTCCTTAAAGGGACACTGTAACAAAATAAAAAAATGGAAATAAAATGTCACTTTAGGCAGGGATAATGTATTCCAAACTCTGTGAGGCCCACTGGTCTCAGAAGGCCTCATGCGTACCAGTGGACTCCATGGGCTCCCTGTTCATGAAGTCGCAGGCACAGACTTAAGCACAAAATAGAGGTGGGTTAATAACCTCTTCCATGGCCCAAAGCCTAGGTGAATGTACACAAATAAACAGCTAAAGAGTCCCTTTCATCTGCACAACCTTAAATTCACAGAATCGTCTCCCATGTTTCCCCTTTAACTTGGATCTAATATATCATTACCAGGCGCCAAACCTTGATCTAATATAAAATAACTGGGTGGCTATCCCACCTTCCCACCTATTACCAAGCTGCCTGACTTAAGACAGGGGTGGCTATCAGTCAGGCTCCCAGCCCTGGGCGCCTAATGGGGGTGATGCTTAATCAATTTCTGGCCAGTTCACAACTACTTCCATCCCTATCACAATAATACAAGCAGCTAGGGGAAATGGAACAAGGGAGGCCTGTTCACCAATTTGGATTAAAAGGTGTATAAAAATGGAATATCACCCTTGGGGAGTGTGACCTTTGCCTGTCAGGAGTACTACCCTAAAATGAACCCCTCCTTGGACACCCCCAACCTCCAAAACACATTCCACTGCCCCCTAACAACACCCTGCCCCTCCTCCCAGGGTTTCTTCCTGGCAAAAATCAAACTGGGACTCAACTCTAAATATAGCATCAATGTTCTTCTGTTCTGGACTCCTATCTAGTCCTTGCAGTGGCCTATGCTGCATTCTGGTACCACTCAACTGCCGGTCATCCAGATTTCAAGAGCAGGACTTCCTGTTCTGACAGACACTACACAATCAGCATACCTCTAAAATTCAAGCTCATGATATCATTATCATATCATAGCATGTGACCTGAGGCTATAGCGATCTCATACTCATCTTAGCTAAGACTATTTGAACGCAACATTTAAGAGACATTTGGATAGGTATATGAATAGAAAGGGTTTGGAGGGATATGGGCCGGGTGCTGGCAGGTGGGACTAGATTGGGTTGGGATATCTGTTCGGCATGGACGGGTTGGACCAAAGGATCTGTTTCCATGCTGTACATCTCTGTGACTCTATGACTCTATGACATGTTACTGGAAGGGTGCTGTTCTCAGTTGTAATCTGTTAGACTGATTTGTATGTCCATGAATGTAATGTTTACTCATAATAGTTAGCTATAATAGATGTGTATTAGATGCTTGGGTTCCATGATGTTCACTCTCCATCTCTTCCATTACAATAGTCAACATAAGCATTGCCACAGCAGATAAAACATCTTGCTGGAAACAAAATTCATACCAGGCAAAAGACAGCTTCTTACCTTGATGAGACCGCCCTTCGCATATTACTGTGGAATAGCTTTTTTTAAAGTAGTTTGACTCACCTCAGACTTTTCTATGAGACAGAGGCTGAGCAATATGGCATCCCTCTCCCTAATAAAATTCACATTAAATGTAACAGTGGGGTCATAAGAAATTCAGAAATGAGAACTTACTCTTATGATCTGAACATTTCACTCAAGATTTTCCTCAATTCATGTAATAAACTGCATTGACATTTAATATAATTTAATTTACATTTAATTATATTGCCTGCATGGAATTTATCAGATATTTTCCACATGTGATTTCTTCTCCGAGTTTCAGTTTGACATGTGGAGTTGGTCGCTCTGTCCCAGAGGCTCCATACATTCTTGCTAATTGTGGAGTTGGTGTCTTATCTCTGGATGTGTTCTTGTTACAATTCTGGCAGAGTGTTGACTGGAGGCAATCTGGCTCCAATATCTGGCATGGGCACTCAAGCAGCACAATTCAATTTGTAACAGTGACCTGAACAAGGCTATTTTTGGCAGTGAAGTAGGTCAGGACAAGGAATCCAAAGGTTGACAAAAAAGCAATTTCCGTAGCTCAGCCTTTTCTAGCAGCATCACAGTACCATCTTGAAAGCCCCCTCTCTATAACACAAACACACACCATGACTATAACAACCTTCTGCAAACATACCTTCTCCATAATCACCCTCTACAAACAAACCCTCTCTATAATCTCCCCTTCATGAATACCCTCTCTATAATCATCCTGTACAAATTAACCTTGTCTGTAATCACCTTCTCTGTAATTACCCTCTGCAAATACGCCCTTTCCATGATCACCCTCTACAAACATACCTTCCCTCTAATCACTCTCTCCATGATCACTCTTCGTAATAAACTTTTCCATAATCACTGTCTCCATAATCACCCTCTCTATAATCACCCTCTCCCTACACACCCTCGCTATAATCACTCTCTCTATAAACACCCTGTCCATATATACCCTTGCCGTAATCACCCTCTCCATAATCAATATCTACATAAACACCTACTCCATAACCCCACTCTCCATAAACTCCCCTTCATAACCACTCTCACAGTAAACCTTCCCCTTCCGTAATCACTCACTCCATAAGCACCCTTTCATAAACACTCGCTCAATAGACAGCCTCTCCATTATTGTGTAATGAGACTAGAATAATTGACAATCAAGCTTTATGAGGCTTCTTAGGGAAGAGTGACCATAATATGATAGAATTCTTCATTAAGGTAGCGAATGACATGGTTGATTCTAAGTCCAGTATCCGAAATCTAAATAGAGGAAATTATAACTGTATGAGGTGCAAAGTGACAATGATAAATTAGGGAGCATTATTTGAAGGGATGATGGTGAATAGGTAATAGCAAACACTTGAAGAACTCATGGATAAACTGAAAAAGTTGTTCCTTGTTGTTTGACATAAAAATACAATGGGAATGGTTGGCAAGATCATTGCTAACAAGAATAATATTTGGTCAAAGGAAGGGAATTACAAATTGGCCTAAAAAAAAGTAACAGACCTGAGGTTTGGGAACAGTTTAGAAAGCAAAAAAGGAAAACATAAGGATTTATTAAGAGGTAAAAATAGCATATGGGAGTAAATTTGTGGGGAACATAAAAATTCATTGTAACAGTTTATATAAGTATATGAAGAGAAAAAGATTAGTCAAGACAATTGTAGGTTTTTTATCGTCATAAACATTGGAAGTTATAATGGGGAACAAAGAGATGACAGACCAATTAAATACATGCTTTGTTTCTGTCTTCACAAGGTAAAACCAAAATAAAGTTCCAAAGTTGTTGGGGACACAGGTTCTAGGAGAAGAAGGAACTGAAGGAAATTTGTATCAGTAGGGAAATGTTGGGAGAGTTGGTGGGATTACATGCCACTAAATCCCCAAGGAATCTACATTCCAGAGTACTTATGAAGTGGCCTGATAAACAGTGCACACATTGACAGTATTCTTTCAAGATTCTATAGACTGTGGAACTGTTCTTATGGACTGGAACATAACTAATATCACCCATGATTTGGAGATGCTGGTGTTGGACTGGGGTGTACAATGTTAAAAATCACACAACGCCAGGTTATAGTCCAACAAGTTTAAATCGAAGCACACTAGCTTTCGGAGCGACGCTCCTTCATCAGGTGATAGTGGAGGGCTCAATCGTAGCATAGAATTTATAGCAAAAATTTACAGTGTGATGTAACTGAAAGTTCTGTGTTACGATTGAGCCCTCCACTATCACCTGATGAAAGAGCGTCGCTCCGAAAGCTAGTGTGCTTCCAATTAAACCTGTTGGACTATAACCTGGTGTTGTGTGATTTTTAACATAATATCACCCCACTATTTAAAAAAACGAGGAAGAAAGAAAACAGTTAATTAAAGACTAGTGGCCTGACATTGATAATGGGGAAAATGCTAAAGTCTTTTATAAAAAGATTTAATCGCAGATCATGTGGAAAACAGTGATATGATCAGAAAGAATTGGCATGGATTTATAAAAATCATTCTTGACAAATTTACTCTTAATTATTTGAGGATATAACAAATAGAGTTGATCAGGGATGCAAGTGGATGTGGTTTACTTGTACTTGCAGAAGGTTTTCAATCAGATTCTACATAAGAAATTAACGCATATAACTAAAGTGCATGGAATTGGAGGTACTGTACTGACAGAGTACTGACTCACAGAGAGGAAACAAAGAGCTATAAACAGAAATAAACAGTTCATCTTCCAAATGACAGGCAGTGACTCGTAGAGTGCCACAAAGATCAGTGCTATGACCCTAGCTATTTAAAATATATATTAATGATTTATGAGGGAACCAAATGTAATGTTTCCAAGTTTGCACGTGCCACAATGCTATGTGGGATGGTTAACTGTGAGGAGGCTGCAGCAATGCTTCAGTGTGATTTGGATAACTTGAGTGAATGAGCAAATGCATGGCAAATGAAATATAAAATTCCAACTGGACTAGGCAGGGGGAACACAGAAAGGATGTTCCCAGTAATTGAAGAGTTCAGAACCAGGGCTCTTAGTCTAAGGATATGGGTAGGACAGACATGAGGAAAGATTTCTTCACCCAGAGAGTGCTGAGTCTGTGAAATTTTCTGCCACTGAAAACAGTTGAGACCAAAACATTGAATATTTTCATGAAGAAGCTGGATATAGTTATGGTTAGAGCTAAACAGATTAAAGGGTGTGTGGAGAAAGCAGAAACAGGGTACCGGGTTGAATGATCAGCTGAATGGCCTACTCCTGCTCCTATTTTCTATGTTTCTATAAACACCCGCTCCAAAAAGACCCTCTCTGATGTAATTCTCCCTATAATCACCCTCTCCATAAACAATTTCTCTATAAGTTCCCTCTCCAGAAACAATCTCTTCAAAATCACTCTCTCCATAAATATGCTTTCTGTTATCACCCCCTCGTTACGCACCTTCTCCATATGTACCCATTCTATAATCACCCTCTCAATAATCAAACTCTCCATAAACCCCCCTCTCCATAAACATAAAAACAACAAATGCTGGAGATCACAGCAGGTCAGGCAGCATCTGTAGAGAGAGAGCTAGCTAACGTTTCGAGTACAGAGCTCTGATGAAGAGTCATCTAGATGCGAAATTATTTGTTTGCTGTCTCTCTATGGATGCTGCCTGACCTGACATGATCTTCAGTATTTGTTGTTTTCTGTACAGGTTCCAGCATCTGCAGTAATTTGCTCCCACTCTCCAAAAACATCCTGTTGATAAACACCCTCTCAATACAGTCTTTACATAAGCACCCTCCCAAGTACACACCCTCTCTATAATTGCCCTCTCCATAAGCCCCCCCCCCCCCCATAGAGCTCCAATTCACAATCCTCTCCATAAATTCCCACTCTGTAAAAACCCTCTCCATAAATACCCTCTCCCTACAAACCTCTCTGTAAACCACCCTCCAGAAACACCTTCTCCATTATCAGTTTTTACATAAACCCCCTTTCTATAAACCCACTCTCTACAAACAGCACTACACCCACTTCTCACTATCTTCCATTTCAGTGTCCAACAACCCATGCAATTTTTAATCCGTTCTATGGTTGTTAAAACACCAGCATCAGAGAATGACTGAGAAACTGCACAATGAAAAGCACTTACTCAATCTGGGATACAAACTATGGGAATGATTGCCAGCAATAGGAAGTGTGTGCAGTCAAAACTCAGTTACTTTATTAGATTTGGTAATTGATCACCAGCAGTGTAACCACGACCAATGAATTAAAGGGGCTGAAGATTTTTCTGGGCAATAATGCATAAAGGGCAATAACAAGTCAGCAGCCAGTTTCTCCACTCTACTGGATGTTTTCTTTCCACTTCAATGCTTTTATAATGTAGGGAAATGTGACAACCATTTAAAAATAGCAAGGTCGCAGAAACTGCAGTGAAATATATAACTAAATAACAGAATTTTAGTTATGTTGTCCATGACAGCAGGACACATCTCCTGCTTAAAATGCTGTCATCCTGTCATGAGACCATTAACATTCACCCAAGAGATCAGTCACAACCACAGATTTGCCCTGAGCTATCATTTGAACCAATTGAATCATAGTTATAGTCTAGTCCCCTCACTTGTTTATGAATTGTAATTGAGTTTATGATTTCCTGAAATACAACTAAGATGGATAACTAAGGTGTCTTAAACTGGAAATTAATTAACATCATCTTTTCCATATCTAATATCAACCTCCATGTCAGGAGATGCAAATTGTACGCAGTGCTCTAACTGACACATAACCTATCTTGTACCAGAATAAAATTATAGACTTTCTTTATTATGACCTCCAGCCATATTTGCTTTCTGTCTAGTTTCTTGGCATTGATCCTGAAGCTGGGTGATGCTCTATAACATTCAGATTGATATTCCTGTCTTCCTTCCACTTTGCTTTCTTCACCTTCCTTTTTTCACCTTCCTTCCTTCAATTTCCCTCCTTTCTTTCTCCAGCTTCAATTTAGCATTACAGCTGCCAAGTAACATAACTCTATATTCTTCATCATTATCAACAACTGACAGCATTGAGATTATGTTACTGCTCTAGCAATCCAGAGGTCTGCATTACTGCTCTAGGTTCAAATCCCAAACAGCAGATGGAGAATTTAAATTCAGTTAATGAAATAAACGTGCAGTAAAAAAACAGCTATTAGTAGCAATGACCATACAAGTAGTGGGTTGTCATTCAAACCAGATGGATCCCCTTTAGGGAAAGAAATCTAGTGTCCTTATACAACCTTGCATGAATATGATTTCAGATCACAATGATAGAAAATAAAACATAGAAATGTCAAACAGGTGCAAGAGTCTGTACATCTCACTTTCAAACAGCTCAACAAAATAAGGAATAGGTTCAAGCGATGATTGCTTAAAATGAGATAAGTCCATAGTACTACAAGGTTAGTTGAGCAGAGAGAGAGGAAGGAAGCAGGAAAAGCAATAGTGATAAGGAACTCAATGGTTATGGGAGCAAAGAAATGTTTCTGCAACCGCATCTGTGACTCCAGGATTGTATGCTGTCTCTCTGAAGCCAAGATCAGGAATGTCACTGAATCCTTGCAGAATGTTCTGAGGGAAGTGGGAACAATGAGACGTCATGGTCCATGTTGCTATCAATGACAGATAAAATGAAAGTCATGATCCCGTAGGTAGATTTTAGGGGGCCAGGACCTCAAAAGTAGTAATCTCACGATTACTCCTTGTGCTATACGCCAGTGAGTACACAAACAGAGGATGGAGCAGTTGAATGTATGTTTTCAGAGATGGTTTCAGAGGGAGGGGTTTAGATTTCTTAGGCATTTAGACTGGTTTTGGAAGGGGGAAGTAGCTAATACAAACTATAGCAGTTACCCCTTTGTAATGGTTGAGATTGTTAATGACCAGTCATCTCTCCCCACTGACATGGTTACTGGAGCGCTCAGAGTATGTCACAGGACCAACTGTCTTCAACTGCTTCACCAATGAACTTGTCTCCAACATATGGTCAAAAGTGGGGATGTCCATAGATGTTCAGCACAATTTGCAACTCCTCAGATAACAAAACAGTTTCTTGCCAAATATTTCCAAATATTCCTTTCCAACTAACCACATAAATGGGCTACAACAGCAGGTATTCTTCAGTAAGTAATCCACTTCCTAACTCTCCAAAGCTTGTCTGCCATCTACAAGTTATAAATCTAGAGTTTAAATGGAATACTTGCCGGTTGCCTGAATGAATACACCTCCAATGACACTCAACATCATTCAAGAGAAAGCGTTGCACTTGATTGGCATCCCATCCACCATCTTGGCCATTCACACTCTACCAGTGCATAGTGGCAGCAGTGTGCACCAACTACAGGATACAAGCTTCCTCTGCCATCAATTCCCAGCCCTGAAACCACTGGCATTTAGAAGGACAATGGCAGCAGATGTATGGGAATACTGCCACCTGCACATTCCCCTCCAAGTCACTCGCCATCTGGACTTGGAGATATATCATTGTTCCAGTATTGTTGCTTGGTCAAAACCTTAGATCTTCCTTCCCATCAGCAACATGCTGTACTTCCAAGACTGAGTCCACAGTGATTACAGAAAGTGCCCATATCACTATTTTCTCAAGGTGAATTAGAGATGTGCAATAAATACTGGGCATCCACATCCATTAACTAGTTATCAATGAACAATATCCCTTGTGAACAAACTCCAGGTACAATTACTTTCTGTCTACAGGCATTCAACCAATAGACAATGCCCAACAGTAAATATTCATTAATTCCACATGATCTTGTCTTGCAGAGAGCTTTCTGAAGGTACAAGTAGATTGTCTTCTGGGTTGTATAGCTTTCCCTAACTAAATGATTGTTCCATGGCATCTCTAATTATTCAATTGAGCTCTTACTGAAGCCTAGCTAATGGACCTAGAATAACCAAGTCAGCTTTTTCACACTTCTTACAAATTGCTACGATACTGGCATAACATTTCAGTCTGAGTGAACATTTCAAGACTCCAATCAGCCATTCAGAATATAGACAAGAGATTCACATACCATCTGTCTCATTTATTTGAAGACCTAGTAGTGGATATCATTTGTGCTATCCACCCAAATTATTTTAGGCTCCTTATTTTATCTTATTGTATTTTAATATTACCAATTTTAACAGCACCACTTGAACAGCATCTTCACAAGTAAAAACTGAAACAAAGTACTCATTTTGCATCTCTACCATATGTTGAGTTCTTTCTAGTCTTTCTTGAGCATCTGCCAGTTAGCTTAATTGGCTGGGTGGCTGGTTTGCGATGCTGGCTGATTTCAACAGTATCTGTTCAATTTCAACACTGGGCTGAGGTTACCATGAAAGTACTGCCTTCTCAACCTTGCTCCTCACCTGAGAAGTGGTAACCCTCAGGTTAAACTCACCACTAGCTATCTCTCTCTGTAATGAGAGAAGGGGACTATGGCAACTTAAATTTTACTTTTAAAATGGTCCAGTACAGTAGTCTTTGACCTCAGACTTTTAATGGAGTTGAAAAAGCTTTTCCATTACTACCGTAGCTATCCATGATCATCTTTTAGCTGATCTACTAGCGCTCCTAGTTGGCTTTAACATTTCACGTTCACAGTTATATCACTATTATGGACTTATAGATTATAATTTTTTTTGCTTAAAACTTACTTGGCATTGTACATGAGCAATCAGATGAGTTAGATTCTTATTACTGGACATCCTACTGCATATTCTTGTTTTGTTTCTAGGGACATACATGGTTTCTAATCAATGCATTCAACTTGTCTAAATCCCCAAAGCCTCTTTAAATCCTCCTCACATGCACACTTCCATGTGTCATCAGCAAATTGGAAATATTTCATTTTATTCCCTCTTCCAAATTGTTGATGTATATCGCTGATATACATCATCACTGCTTTCCACTTTTAAAACCTCTTTATTCCTTTCTGTTCCTGTCTGTTAACAAATTCTCAAACCATGTCAGTATATTACCACCAATGCCATGTGATTTGATTTTATACACTGACTCTTACATGGGACTTTATCAAAAGCTTGCTGAAAGTCTAACTGCACCACATCCACGGATACTCCCTTATCTCATCAACTAGTTACATACTCAAAAAAACTCTAATAGGTTTGTCAAATACAATTTCCATTCCATAAATCCATTTAACTTTGTGTAACATCACTGGTATTTTTAAATGACCTGTTATCATTTCCTTTATAACAAACTCCAATATTTTCCTTACCCTGTATGGGTTAACCAATCCATAATTCCCAAGTGTCTCTCTCTCCTTTTTTAAACAGTGTAGTTACATTTGCCACCTTCCAATATGCCAGGACTGTTCCAGAATCTACAGAATTTTGGACAATGGCAACTAACTTCCACTATTTCCATGACTACTTTCTTTATTCCCTGGGAAATAGATTTTCAAACCCAAGGAATTTATCAGCTTTCTGTCCCATTAATTATACCAGCACTTTACTTTTATTAGTACAAATATTCTTCAACTCCTCCTTCCTAAAAGACCCAGCACTTTTGGGAATTTTTTTGTCTTCCTCTGTGTGGACAGAATGGAAGTAGTTGCTTAATTGCACAGCCATTTAGTTGTTCTTCATTATTAGTTCTCTCATTTCAGACTGGAAGGAGTCTACATTTGTTTTCACTAACCCTTATCTTTTGACATACTTATAGAAGCTCTTGCAGCCCACTGTTAAGTTTCTTAGAAGTTTACTCATGTACTCAATTTTTTTTTCCTTCTTAATCAACTTCTTAGTCCTCTTTTGATAAATTATAAGTGGCTCTAAGAACAAAGACCTGCTTTTTTTTGTAGGAACTATATATGATATATCTTTGGGTCTAATTCTATAGTTAATTTCTTTTCTTAAGTATGCCTGGGACACTTTTTCCTGCTCTTGCATCCATAAGGTATGTATGACTGCTCCAATGCATTCATAAGTATTAACCATTGCCTAACCACTCTCATGTCTTTTAATGAAGTTACCCAATCTATCTTCATAAGTGTGGATCCATTTGTATGGATAAATCCATACAAATTGAATAATGTTTTTTGGAAAGCTTTTCATTGCAAAGCCTAGCAGGTTTACTTGCCTAATCTTATGGCCAGCTAAATTGCAATTTTGTACATGGTCCTTAATGACAGCCTGTCTGCTACCAGCCTCTCCCCAATGGTTAAACAAAGCAGTAGTATAAGCATCACTTCTAATGAGTTTCGTTAACTTCATTTTAAAAAGTGCCGCAATTCTTTCCACAATTTTGGCCTTAAAACAGTCTTTTTCCCATTTAAATCCACAATCAAGAAAGCAAAGAATTAAAAAGATACAGAGTTTTTAAATTTTTAGTCCATGTTTGTCCTTTTCAATTACTATGTTATATTTGTGGAGTATTTATGATATGAGTTGTAGACTTTTCTCCTCTCACTGCCACTCCCCATTTTATTTCTTATCATTTTTCCATCACTCTCCTTGACTTCACCCCTCTGTCCTCTCTTATCTCTCTACTTTACTTTCAATGTCTCTCTTTTATCCATCCTTTCATGCCTTTATGCTCTATCTGTCCTATTCTTTCAACTCTTTTAACATGGCCCTCTCTCCCCATTTGACTCTAATCTCCAGTCTGATTTCCACAAGCAGGGCTGTTGTGAAAATGAGGTTATGAAATGGCAGGTCATTTCCTTTTCCTGACAATTCTTCCTTACTCTTGCCAAACATTGTTGCTTCAGTGAGTAAATATAGTAATGAGAGTCAGGCCACCTTCCTGGAACTACAGCAGGAAATGTGAGGAAAACCTCCCATTTTTAATCTATACCGTTATTAAAATGTCTTTAAACTTCTTTGGTTTAGCTCAATGCTGCCAATAGATTGTTTTCTATATCATATCAAAAGATAAGGGCCGGGTGATAAATCAAGAAGTAGATTGTATATGGGAGGGAAATTAAGAGAGGCAAGACTGAGATAGAGAAGTATAGACAGTGAGAAAAGACAGCAAAACAAAAGGGAATGAATGAATATTTGTGACCCTTCCTGAGTGAACATTGCTTACAATCAGGGAACCCTGATGAAATGAACAACCTGTTTATGACTCAAAATGACAAAACATGCATAAGATCTCCCTTTGAAAATGGTGTCAGCCTCAGCAAGCATCAGGATTCAATTGTCCATTGGAAACTTGATTTTCAATGCATGTTTGCACTCCTGCCCAGCCCCTCCTGCAATTGAAAGTTCAGCTAAAGGTCTACTTAAGAGCCATAACAATCAGCCCAGAGCAGAAGAGACTTTGGCTCCTACTTCTTTTTTCTCCCACTTTTTTTTCTCCCTCAAAGTATATGTTTATTATAATTGGGGTACATAGCTCCTCATTTTCGGTAGCCGACCTCTACTATGCCCAACCTTCCATTTTTCATGTCTGTGCTTAGAGTGTTTTTGCAGGTCATTGAACCATTGGGGATCATCACAACTAAGCTTTATTCTTTCCTCGCTTATTGTCCACTTTCCATCAGGGGTAATTGGATACTGGGCAGGGGATATACCCTGGATGATTGTCTCTCTTGTTGTGACAAAGAGACAGTCAGCCAAATCAAATCAGCCTCCCTGTATTCACAACACAATAAAACAACAATACTCAGTGGCTCTCAAAAGTAAACCCGATCCTCTTTCATTTAGCCCCATTCTCTCATCAAGACAGACAAACAGATGTTGTTAACAGATAAATTGAATGTAAAATATAATTGAGATGTAACTGGCTAGCTCACATTAGCAGTCTCCATGTGGCACATGGGATTGTATCTTGCTTGATTTCTGATGACACTGATGCATGCAAATATCTTCCCATAGTATCTGAGGAATATTGATTTATTTCTTATAATCAATTCTAATCTCTAAACTTTCAATAACTTGATAATGAGAAAACAGCCAGTGAGCAATCCAACTTCCATCCTGTAGCTTTCACAGCCTTAATCTACAATTCATTTTCAGGCCTGGTCTCATAAATAAATAAGTTTGTTTCTTTCTTTTTTTTAACAAACTGCTATTCAAAGTCCAAACGTCATCTTCAGCTTTCAGCTCACAGTATAGAGTCACAGTTCCAAATGGAAAATGATTTTTAATAAAATGAAACATCAATGCTGATTCTAACATCCTCCTTCAACAAGGACTGCTGGGACTACTCACACTGACTAAGGGAGTTAACTGACAGCAAGTACTCAAGTATCAAAGCTGGTATCTCTCTAGGCTTTATCAAGTATTTTGTCAGCACAGCCCTCTCCACAAGACAATTACAGTATTTGATCTGAGCAAATTAAACATTTCCTCATTCAGTTTTCGCACTTTCAGAAGATTATAAGAAATGTTGATACCATACTATGATCTGATGAGCTGTTCTCAATATGAGCACAGTTGAACTTGGGCTTTAAGTCCATCTGGTTCCCCATATCCCTTCATTCCCTGACAGACCTGACTATATCAGCCTTAAATATATTCAATTATGGGGCATCCACAAAACCACATGTTAGAGAATTCAAAAGATGCACAGCTTTGAATGAAATTTCTCTTTACCTCAGCTTTAGATTAGCTTAGATTACTTACAGTGTGGAAACAGGCCCTTCAGCCCAACAAGTCCACACTGACCCGCCGAAGCGCAACCCACCCAGACCCATTCCCCTACATTTACCCCTTCACCTAACACTAGGGGCAATTTTAGCATGGCCAATTCACCTAACCTGCACATTTTTGGATTGTGGGAGGAAACCGGAGTACCCGGAGGAAACCCCCGCAGACACGGGGAGAATGTGCAAACTTCTCACAGACAGTCGCCTGAGGCGGGAATTGAACCCGGGTCTCTGGCACTGTGAGGCAGCAGTGCCACCATGCTGCCCACGGTACAATTGACCCCTTATCCTGAAACTGTGCCCCCCTGTTCTAGATTGCCCAGCAAGGGAAACAACCTTACAGTAACTATTCCATCATGATTTTAAACCAATGAGTTTCCAATGAGATCACCTCGCATTCTCTAAATTTGAGAGAGTATCGTATCACACGCAATATTTTAAATGTGGTCTCAGCAAAGCCCCATATAAAAACAACTCTAATCCCATTACAATAAAAGCTAACGTGCTGTTTGTTTTCCTAAATGGTTGCTGTACCTACGTGCTAACTTTCTTTGTTTCTTGTAGAAGTACACCTAACTCTCTCTGAAAATCAACATTTACAACTTTTACACTATTAAAACAATGTTCTGCTTTTCTCTCCTTACACTTAAAAGAACCTCACACTTATCTCACTTTATTCACCTGCCAGCTTGGTTGTCACTCAGTTAATATAATAATAATGATATAGCATAGGAACAGGTCTATCAGTCCACCAAGCCTGTGCTGATTCCTAGTCCTTATTTAGAGCCATACCTATTTTCTATCCCTCTGTTCGCCTTCAGAACATGTCGATCAAGTTACGTGTCAAACATGCATGCTTCCACCACTTCCAATGGCAGTGCGTTCCAGGCATCCACCACCCTCTGTGTGAAAGGTTTTCCCCACACTTCTCCCCTCAAATTTCCCCCTCTCACCTTGAACCTGTTCCCTCTTGTAATTGACTTTTCCAACCCAGGAAAAAGACTCCGACTATTAAGATCATAGGGCATAGGAGTGGAAGTAAGACCGTTTGGCCTATTTATCTTATCTATATCTCTTATAATTTTGTAGATCTCTATCAGGTGACCCCTCTACCTCTCTCTTTCCAATGAAAACAATCCGAGTTTATCCAGTCTCTCCTTATAACTAAAACCCTCCAATCCAGGCAGTGTCTTGGTAAATCTTCAATGCACTCTCTTCAAAGCATCCATGTCCTTCTGGTAGTGTGGCAACCAGAACCACACTCAATATTTCAAATGTGACCTAACTAAATTTTTGTCCAGCTGTAACATGACTTGCCAACTTTTATATTCAGATGCCCCGGCCAATGAAAGCAAGTGTGCTGTATGCCTTCTTGACCACCTTATCCACTTTGTCATAGATTCACAATGGCAAATGTCAGTGCTCCTCAGGGTTCTGCCATTTATTGTATAATTTGCACCTGAATTTAATCTTCCAGAATGTATCACCTCTCATTTGTCTAGATAAAACTCAGCCTGCCATTTCTCTGCCAAACTCTGCAATCTAGCTATATCCTGTTGTACCCTTTGACAACCCTCACTATCTGCAACTCTGCCAATTTTTGTGTCATCCACAAACTAATCAGACTACCTACATTTTCCTCCAGATCATTTATATATATTACAAACAACAGAAGTCCCAGCATTAATCCCTGCGGAACACTACTAATTACTGTTCTCCATTCCAAAAAGCAACCTTTCACTGCTACTCTCTATCTTGTCTGACCAAGCCAGTTTTGTATCCATCTAACTAGCCCACCCTGATCCCACAACACTCTACCTTTTGTACCAGCCTGCCATGAAGTATCTTATTACATGCCTTAGTAAAAAATCCATGTAGACAACATCCATTGCCCTTCCCTCATCAAGCTTTCTTGTCACCTCCTCAAAAAAAGCTCATTCAAGTTGATGAGACGTGACTTTCTCTGCACAAACCCATGCTGCCTATCACTAACAAGTCCACTTACTTCCAACTGTCAATAAATCCTGTTTCTCAGTATCTTCTCCAATTGCTTCCCCATCACTGATGCTAGGCTTACCTAATACTCTGTTTCCCTTCTTAAACAAAGGAATAACATTGGCCATTCTCCAGTCCCCTGGAACCTTGCCTGAGGCCAAAGAGAATTCAAAGATAACTATTAAACATGTGTATACAGGGGAATCTCGATTATCTGAACGTGATGGGCGGGCACTATTTCATTCGGATAATCAATTATTTGGTTAATCTATTAAATGCATTTCCTCTGGGGCTCGGAGTTTTTAAAATCTGCTCCCCGTTCAGGAGATGAGGCAACAGCACAGAATGCGTGAGGCCCCGCCCCCTAACCCTGCGCAACACTGCCCCCACCCCCAACCCTGTTCAACACTGCCCCTGCTCCCAACACCGTCCAACACTGCCCCCGCCCC
>NC_057725.1:51397512-51462878 GCF_004010195.1 Chiloscyllium plagiosum | reverse complement strand
CACTCAACCCCGTCTACACTTGCCCCCTCTCCGGAGCAGCTGGACTGTACACCAACAAGTCTGCTGCAGTTGCCTTTATTGGGTAAGTCTCCAAATAGCACACACACACAAGCAGCCACAGCAACACACACAACCTTTTACTGCAACGTTTTGACAGGTTCCATCTTTGCCCTGTACAGGACAATGTTGGAGAGAATATATGGGGAAGGGGGTGTGGTTTAGGGTACACCACTCTGCAGAACTCCAGGGAAAGTGTGGGGAGAGAGAGAGGGTGGGCAGTCATTTGGAGATGGTGCCTGTTTAATCACTGTAAACAAAAGACACGAGCACTGTTGGAAACACGTCTTTGATGTAATGTTTCCATCGGGACCTGGAGATCTCCTTCAGATAATCCGATTTTTGGATAATTGGTATTCCGATAATCGAGGTTCCCCTGTAGTCTCTTTGCAGTGTCTTGATGTCCCCCTCACTGCGGCATTTGCACCTAGCTTTGTATCACCAACAAGCTTGGATACATTACTCCTGGCCTTTGTTTTTATGTAAGTCACTAATGCAGAATGTAAATAACTGAGGCCCCAGTACTGATCCTTGCAGTATTCCACTTGTCAAAAACTGCCAACTTGATGGTGTACCATTAATCCCAACTCTCTGCTTCCTGTCTATTACCTAATCATCTATCCATTCTAATATGTAATCATCAATTTCATGAGTCCCTATATGCATCAACTGTTTTATATAAAACCTGATTGAATGCTTTTTTAGAAATCCCTACTGTACCAGACTATTGGTTCCCCTTTATCTACCCTACCAGTAACATCCACAAAACGCTCCAATAAATTTGTAAAACAAGATTTCTATTTCAATTCATGCTGAATTTGTAACGTCTAGGTGAGGAGGAGTGGATTAGCTTCTTCTTTTCTACCTTCTCAGTGGGCTGTGGCAAAGACTTCATGTAGCTATACCTCACTCCCATTTAAATGCACTGAACGAGTTCACTAAAACCCCGACATGAAGCCAATTCCAAGGTTCTCTTGTGTGAAATTCAGGGCAATTTTATTAAAAAGTGAAATACTGCAATGGCTGGAAATCTGAAATAAAAACAGAAAATGCTGGAGAAGCTCTGCAGGTCTGACAGCATCTGTGGAGAGAGTCATAGAGTTGTACAGCATGGAAACAGACCCTTTGGTCCAGCTCATCCATGCCGACCAGATATCCTAAATTAATCTAGCCCCATTTGCCAGCATTTGGCCCATATCTCTTTAACCCCTTCCTATTCATGTACCCATCCACAAACCTTTAAAATTATATAATTTCCCACCTCCATCATTTCCTCTGAAAGTTCATTCCATACATGCAGCACCCTCTGTGTGAAACTGTTGCCTTTTAGTTCTCTTTTAAATCTTTCCCCTTCCACCTTAAACCTATGCTGTCTAGTTTTGGACTCCCCAACCCTGGGAAAAAGACTTTGGCTATTTACCCTATCCATGCCCCTCATGATTTTATAAACCTCTATAAGGTCACCTCTCAGCATCTGATATTCCAAAGAAAACAGCTCCAGCCCATTCAGTATCTCCCTACAGCTCAAACACTCCAACCCTGGCAACATCCTTGTAAATCTTTTCTGAACCCTTTCAAGTTTAACAACATCTTTCAAAAAACAGAATTAATGTTTTAAGTCCAATATGACTTTTCTGAAGAAGTTATACAGTATAGGATTTGAAATCTTAACTTTGTTTTCTTTTCCATAGATGCTGCCAGACCCATTGAATTTCTCCAGCAATTTTCTGTTTTTATTAGGCAATTTCATTGCTTGCTGAGAATATTAATAAAGATATGAATGTGACATCAAATACATGTACACCAACATAAGTACAAGTTAAGAGGGGATAGTGTCCAGTATAAAAAGGTCGGCAAAGAATAAGTAATTTAAAGTCATTAGGTTGTTACTGGAGTTGTTAGATTTTATCTGAGATCATGATGGATTAGTGATGTCCCAAGTCAATGGCAACCATGAATATTGCAGGTATATTTATGTGCTTAGTATTTGGATGTTCCTCTAATTCATTTTGTCACAGGATTTGTTCTTCCTGAGTAAACACTTAGTGAGAGAGACCTCTCTCCAATTCCAGTGACAAATCTAGTTCCTTAGCCTTACCAAAGCAGCTGATTAACTATGTCATGCATTTATGTATTCCTGACTTTGGGTTTGTTGTCTCCAACCTGGATAATTGCAAGTGATGTTCTTTTATCTTCAAAATATGAACTTTTCATAAAGATGTAAAACAAACAAAAGATGTACGTTTCTTCAACAACACGCAAATGAAAACAGAAATTGCTGGTAAAGCTCAGCATATCTGGCAGCAGCTATGGAGAGTAAATTAGTTAACGTTTAGGGTGGAGTGACCCTTCCTCAGAACTGATGGTAGCTAGAAAAATGTCAGTTTTTTTGGAGAAGGTTGGGTGGGGGATGGGGTCAAGGAGTAAACAATAGGTGGGAATAGAGCCCAGAGAGAAGAACAGTTGGACAGACAATGGAATGGATAACGATCCGACTAGGAAGGTGAATGACTATTAATGGGTTAGTGGCTAACAAAGGGTAGTGTGTAATAGCAGACTATGTGATAACAAGGCCTGGTGTGGGGGGGTTGGGGTTAGGACAAGGGAGAGCTCAAGCTGTAAAGTTATTGAACTCAAGATTGAGTTCAAAGGGGTCCCCAACTGGAAAATGAGGTGCTGTTCTTTCAACTTGCCCCAAGCTTCACTGGAGCACTGCAGCAAGCCTGAGATAGAGATATTGGCCAGGAAACAGGGTGGTGTGTTGAAGTGGCAGGCAAATGGAAGCTTAGGGTCTTTTTCTGAGACAGAATATAGGTGTTCTGTGAAGCAGTCATCCAGTCTATGTTTCATTTGACCAATGTAGAGGAGACCACATTGTGAGGAGCAAATGCAATAGACTAGGTTCTTCAAGTTTCTTTAAGTTTCTTCAAGCCTGACTGGTTTCAGTCTCTTTAACTAGAGATGCTAATCTTAAACCAGATTGGGTTCTTGTTAGTTGCTGGTTTCACAAAGCTTGGCTCAACCTGTAATTACTGCAGTCTTTTTAAAGTCAGTGCTTTACTCTTTTTGAAACCATTTAATTCCACATGGTCCCAATCAGATGGCTGGGAAGTCGAAAATCAATAATTTATCACTATATTACAACTTGTTCCAAACTGACTAAACAGTACTTATTTTGTATTCAGACTTCCCGAATGATATACTCCAGCACTTTAGCAAAGACTGATGCCAGGTTAACTGGCTTGTCTATCACTATTTTCTAATGGCCTTCTTTCTTGAATAGCGATGTTAAGTTGCAAACTTCCAATCTGCTGGGACTGTTCCAAACTCTAGCACATTTTGGAAAGTGATTGCCATCACATCCATAATTTCTGCAACTATCTCTTTTAGATTGAGGGCATAAGCTCCTGAGGATTTGTCAGATTTTAATTACTTGAGTTTCACCAGTACTTTTTCGCTGCTGATATTATTTTAATTTCCTCAATATTTTTAGCCTCCACGTTTATATTCTGTTTCTAGTATGTAACTTGCGTCCTCTACTATGAAAATAGACACAATCTAATCAAACACAATCCTCAAACTTACTATTATTTATTGCAACATGATAAGCTTATCTTTTAATCCCATATCATTCATCACCTCCTTAGTGAGCCACAGATTGGTCTTACTTGCTGGGTTATGTTAGAAATAAAATGTATTTTTTTTAATCCTTTTGAATCCCACTGTTCATGTACCACCATAACTTTTGGTTTATTTATCCAATTCAACCTTATCCAGCTCTTTCCTCTTGCCTAGGTAATTGACGTTGCTTAAATATAAGATGCTTTTTGTTTTTTATTGGAATACAGAAAGTTCTTGTATAAAGCATGTTATAGCAATTTGGCTATAACATCACTGAAGAATTAGGGAACGGGATTTTCGAGAATGCTTACCTCTGTTTGCAATAGTGCGATCCCAGTGACGATTGTTTTGCACGCTTTGTTGTGCATGTGCACCGATGTCAACTGCCGTCAGAGCATGTGAGAGGTACAGTACTAAATATTGAGCAGCTTCATCTCCAAAATTAAACTAATGAATGTTCATTGCTTTCCCCCTGAGGCAAGGATATTCCAATACAATTGTGTAAGCACTGTATAATTCCTGCAGGACTGCATTGCTCTTATACATACCATTTGCCTTTCTAATTTGTTCTTGGAACTGCATTTCACACAATCTAAACCAAGAAACAATCAGAAGGCAATCAACCACAGCCATCCATTTCTGCAACCCCAACGGCACTTGAAGGTGGTGATGATCATCATCATCTGTCCCTGCATTAACAATATTTTTTCGCTGTAATGTATTAAGTTTACTTTTGTTTCGTTAACAATTTAAACCTTCATTCAAGCTGTGCTATACTTTGTGTTAGGCTTTTGGGTGAATTTTGAGTGATCATGAGTGTTATTTTTTGTTGCCCCATTATTTCGAAAAAGCAATTTTCTGTTAAGTGAAGTTTCACTGGAATGCAGCTATGGCATTATAGGAGAATTACCTGTATGTCATTTTCAAATTTAATGTGAAATTCAGTTGCATTATGGTCACTACTTACCAATGGATCTTTTATTTTGGCTTAAAAGTTAAAAAAAATCACTGCTCACTACATAATACTGGGTTTGATTTGATTTGATTTGATTTATTGTTGTCACATGTACCGAAATAATGTAAAGTGTTGTTTTGTGTGCTCTATAGACAGATCATACCATACAAAGTGGTGGCACAGTGGTTAGCACTGCTGCCTCACAGCGCCAGAGACCCGGGTTCAATTCCCGCCCTCGGCAACTGTCTGTGTGGAGTTTGCACATCCTCCCCATGTCTGCGTGGGTTTCCTCCGGGTGCGCCAGTTTCCTCCCACAGTCCAAAATTGTGCAGGTTAGGTGAATTGGCCATGCTAAATTGCCCATAGTGTTAGGTGAAGGGGTAAATGTAGGGGAATGTGTCTGGGTGGGTTGCTCTTCGGAGGATCAGTGTGGACTTGTTGGGTGAAGGGCCTGTTTCCACACTGTAAGTAATCTAATCTAATCTAAAGTGCATCAGGTGCAGGACAGAGTGCAGTATTACAGCCACAGAGAAGGTACAGGAGAGAGCGATGAGAATTAACACTTGAGAGGTCTGTTCAAAGGTCTGATAACAGCAAGGAAGAAGCTGCTGTTGAATCTGTTCATGCGTATATTCAAACTTCTTTAACTTCTGCCTGACAGGTGAGGGTGGGAAGAGAGTATAACTGGGATAGGAGGAATCTTTGATTATTAGATTAGATTACATTACATTACATTACAGTGTGGAAACAGGCCCTTCGGCCCAACAAGTCCACACCGACCCGCCGAAGCGCAACCCACCCATACCCCTACATTTATTCCTTACCTAACACTACGGGCAATTTAGCATGGCCAATTCACCTGACCTGCGCATCTTTGGACTGTGGGAGGCAACCGGAGCACCCGGAGGGGAGACACGGGGAGAACGTGCAAACTCCACACAGTAAGTCGCCTGAGGTGGGAATTATGTTGGTTGCTTTCCTGAGGCAGCAGAAAGTATTGATAGTCAGTTTGAAGTATTGAAAGTATTGAAGGCTGGTTTGTGTGGATTATGTTAGCTCGCCACAACTATTATATCACCTTTGTTATAAACTCCAGCAATGAATTATTTAATGCTCTGAGTAACAGAAATACTTATGGAGCCTATAAATTACTCCTACCAATGTTTTATAACCCTTGCTGTTCCTAATTTCAATCTATACTGAGTCTATTCCTGATTTTCCAAATATCTCTGACATCTCTTTATGAGCAGAGTGCCAATTAGAATATAGAGTTAATGTTTCAAGTCCAGCAATTTTTGTTTTTGTTTCAGATTTTCAGCATCTGCAGTCCTTTATTTTATGTTATTACCCATTAGACTATTCCATTCTGCCTGCCTTTTCAAAGTATTATGTATCCTGGAATATTTAATTCGCAGCCTTCATCACCTTGTAGGCATGTCTCCAGCGATTATATCTAAGCCATTTATCTCTATTTGTGCCATTAGTCTATCTATCTTATATTGGATGTTTTAGTCATTCACATAAAGTTACTTCAGTTTTAATTTTACTGCTTTCCCACATGGGCATTACTGTTTGGCGCACTATTACAGTTAAACTCTCTGTCCCTTCCTGTCCTGTCAACTTGTCTTTACACACAGTAGTATACTTTCCTAATGTCTCAACTTTTATCTTTAGATTTTTAAAATTTTCCCTTCACCCAAATCCTACTCTGTTTCTGTTCGTTTAAAGCCATTTATCCTTGAATAGCAATTTTGCTGGTATAGTTTTATGTTTGTACGTTCTGTTCCTTCATGTCATAATCTAATTATCATTCCTCATATTGCTACCCTACACTCATGCCTTGTCTATTCTTAATTTTTCAAGTCTCCCCCCCACCACCACCACATTAACCCTTTCCCCTCCATTATTAAAGACTTCTCAATAGGCCTCCCTAATTATATGACCTGCATGGACGCTGTTCTCAGAGCGGTTCTATTGAAAAGTGTCCTAATGGTACAATTCCCTTTTCTCTGGTACTGATACCAGTGCCTCGTGAATCTAAACAGCAATTATTGAGTCACACATTTAACTTAGTGATCCTATTTACACTATACCAAGTTGTTCATGACTCAAGGAGTAAATTAGATATTATTACCATTTTGCTTTTATTACCATCTAAATCCTAGTTGCTCATATGTCCTTAGCAGAACGTCATTCTACCAATACCATTGCTAGCCACATGCACCAAGGCAATTGGATCTTCTCTCATTCTAAATTCCTTGTCAGGCCAAAGGATTTTACCTTTAACCTTTACCTTCCTTTACTTTTACACTGGGCAGCTAACACAGCCTTCAGTACAGATGTTCTCAGTTGCACAGAACAATATCTATATTCAAATATAATCTACCCTATTATAATCAGTTTCTTTTTCCCCCTAACTTGAATGATTCGTTGTACCACACTGCTGTAGTTAGTTTGCTCAGCCACCCTCCTCTCCCCGCTCTCCTACACAAAAGTTAGGAACATAGTGTTTTGTTGTTAAGTCTTGTGAAGAAGAGGTAGAGAGTCTGCAATGGAATATGGATAGGTTCAGTAAATGGACAAAGACTTGGTTGACAGGAGTATAATGTGGGAACATGTGACTTTGTCTGTTTTTGTAGGGAGTAGGGGAACTCAATACAGGAAGTCCCCAGGTTACGAAACAGTTCTGTTTTTTCCACACTGAATTTGTGTGTAAGTCAGACAGATATGGGTTAAGTAGTCCACCCATTTGTTAGGACAAATCACTGTATGCAACCTGGATTTTTAAAAATGAAAAGCCAGAGGTTGGCTTGTAAGAACGGGACATTTGTAAGTCGGGCATTCGTAACTCAGGGACTTCCTGTAAACTATTTAAACGGAAACAGATTTCACACCTCTGGGTTATCTGGATGCTTTTGCACATGATTTGCAAAATGTTCATATGCAGATACAGCAAGTTATGAGGAAGTCAAATGGAATGTTACATTCCAAGATACAAATTACAACGGAATGGAGTATAAAAGTTGGTAAGTTTTATTTCAGCTGTGTATGAATTTGGAGAGACCACATGTTGAGAGTGCTTTTTCCTATTTGAGGAAATAATAATTGCATCACAACTAGTGCAGCAAACGTTCACTAGATTCTTCCTGGAGTGAAGAATTTATCTTTTGGAGAAACGATTGGTCAATCTGGGTCTATACCCATTGGAATTTAGGAGAATAAAGTGATTTTATTGAAACAGATATGATCTTGAGAGGTTTTGGTAGGGTGGATATTAGGAGGATGTTTCCTTTTTGTGGGTGAAGTATAACTAGGGAACACAGTTTAAAATGAGGTCTCCCTCTCTCTCTCTCTCGCTCTCTCTCTTAAGATGAAGGTGAGGAGAAATCTTTTCCGTCAGAGAGTCATTAGCCATGGAGTTCTTTTCCTGGGAAAATAGTAGAGTTTGGGTCATTAAATTTATTCAAGACTGTGTAAGATTTTTTATAGAACATACGGAGTCCAGGTTAATAAGAACCAGGCAGGAAACTGGAGTTGAGATCGCAACCAGATTAACCACAATCTTAGTGAATGAAAGTGCAGGTTCAAAGGGCTGAATGGTCGCTTCCTGTTCCAAAGTGCCTTGTTCCCTCAGCTGTTAGAATGTCAAACACGTTGGACAACCGCTAATGCTGAGATACCACCATTGTTGTCTTTTGAGTAGCACAGTGGCTCAGTGGTTAGCATTTCTGCCTCAAAGGACCAGGGATCCAGGTTTGATTCCACCCTCAGGCAACTGTCTGTGTGGAGTTTGCACATTCTCCCCATGTCTATGTGGGTTTCCTCTGGGTTTTTCTCACAATCCAAAGTTCTGCAGGGTAGATGGATTGGCCATGCTGAATTGTCCTGTCTGTCCAGAGATGTGCAGACTAGGTGGATTATCCATGGTGAAATGCGGGGTTATATGGGATGGAATGTTCTTTGGTGGGGTGCTGAATGGCCTCTTTCCACACTGTAGAGGTTCTATGAATCTATGATTCTGGGCCTGCATACCTGGCTCACTGGCAGTCACACTTTCCAAACCCTAACATTGGACCAAACTGTAAGTATGAAACTGTTACTGGACTGCCTCCAGTAACAAAATGAACTTTCCTCTTCCCTAATGAATCACCATGTCCAAGGCTAATAATCCAGATCATCAAGTCCTGCCCAAAGGTCCTGAAGCTGCAGATTGAGGGCCTGGATTGGTAATGGAAGCAGAAACTGCTGATAATTCTCAGCAGGTCAGGCAGCATCTATGAAGGGAATAAGACAGTGAACAGTTTAGGTAAATGGCCTGTTTTCTGACCTTGCATTAATTCTGTGCACAACACTGTCAGTTCCACACTGTGCTCTACACTGCCAGCTTCAGCCCCTGCTCTGCACCCAGTGTTCCATATTATTCACTCCAACCAGTGACCCAATATAGTCAGTTCCACCCCTAATACTGTCAGCTCCACACGCACCCCCCCACCCCACCAATACTGTCAGCTCCACCCCTACCCCACCCCACCCTGTCAGCTCCACCCAGTACCCTACAAGATCAGCTCCACCACTCCATACTATCAGCACCATCCAGTGCCCTACACTGTCAGCTCCATCCAGTGTCTGCACTGACATACAGTATTTGGTGACAGCTGCATGTCATCATTTCCACGTTTTGCCTTATATTCAGTCTCCAAGCTGTCTCCAAACTGACAGACCAAGTGACAGTCCTGAATTCTTAGCTCTGGTGCAGGATAATTTGTATTTATGTGCCATTTAAGTTTCATTAAGCAGCATAAATAATGATGGTGTGTGGCTCAATGGGGAGTAGTGAACTAGAAATGGCTGAAAGCAAGTTCACCATGGCAACACTACACTTTCCATCTCTGGAGACAGACTGCTCTCATGCTATGTTCATTTTCTGTTTGTGCTTGAAACTAGGTCACAGCACAGCTAATATTTAATAGAATTCATCTTTCACTTAAACTGCAATGGTGATGAAAGCAAGTATCTCAATTTGGACAGGTTATTTAAGCATAAAGCAGCATCTCAGGGAATAGCACGTTAGAACAAACATCCCTTCAAACACATCACATTGTACTGTGAGCTCTGGCTTTCTTCATGCTTAATTAATTAGAGAAATCTTTCAGATGTTTGTCTTACAGTTTTGTGGTTAAAAGAATTGAAAGTGTGACACAACAGACCAGCATACTCAACTCAATCACTAAATCTTTGATGTGTTTACTGGCCTCAGCTGGGTTAACAATTGGTTCAACAATCAGCCCCTAAGATGGGTTGTGAAAAAAAAATCAGTTTCTGATCTGCAGGCTGATGTCCTACTGGATAGTGGTACATCTGTATCCATTGAGTGAGGACTGGCTTGGGCTCAGCCACATGGCAATTGTCTGCTAATGCTCCTATGCGACCAAGTAAATATGGCCGATTTCCTTCCCTAAAGGACATAACCGAAGCTAATGGCACTTTTTGACAATCTACGATAGTTTCACAGTCACCATTACTGAGTTAAACTTGCTATTCCACAAATTTTATTATTGAATTTAACTTCCACCAGTTCCCATGGTGAGATTTTAACTTATGTCCCCACGACAGCATTGTCACCCACAAAAGGTATGGTTGTTACATCTGATGGATATTCAAAATAAAGAGCTCTGTAAGTGCTTGAATTCTAGATTCCATGTGAAACTCTTACCCTGAAAAAAGGGCTCAATGCAATAACTAATTAGAACAAGAAAAGAAAACTGTTACCACTCATTTGAACAGCAGCTTTCAGGCCTGCAGCCTCTTCTCCAAGAACACCAAGGATAGCAGCTTCATGGAAACATATCAGCTTCTGAGTTGCCCTCCAAGCCACACACCATCCTGATATGGAAATGTATCACTGCTCCTCCACTGTCACTGCTTCAGAATCTGAAATCTCCCTTCCTAACAGTGCTGTGGATGTATTCATTCCATATGGACTTTTAAAAATTAATTTGTGGGACATATGGGTTGCTGGCTGGGCATGCCTTTATTGCCTGCCCCTAGTTACCCTTGAGAAGGTGGTGGTGAGCTGCTGCAGCCCACCTGCTCTAGGTTAACCCACAGTGCCCTTAGGGAGGGAATTCCAGGATTTTAACACAGCAACACTTAATGAATATTGATATATTTCCAAGCCAGGATGGTGAGTGGCTTGGAGGGGAACTTGCAAGTGATGATGTTCCCATGTATCTGCTGCCTTTGTCCTTCTAGATGGAAGTGGTCATTGGTTGAAAGGTGCTGACTCAGGACCTTCGGTGAATTTCTGCAATGCATCTTGTAGATAGTGCACATGCTGCATTCTGAGTACCGGTGGTGGAGTGGATGCTCATGGATGTGGTGCCAATCAGTGGGCTGCATGTCCTGGATGGTGTCAAGCTTTTTGAATGTTGTTGGAGCTGCATCCATCCAGGCAAGTGGAGAGTATTCCATGACACTCCTGACTTGTGCCTTGTAGATGATGGACAGGCTTTGGAGAGTCAGGACATGCGTTAGTTGCCGCAGTATTCCTAGCCTCTGACCTGCACTTGCAGCCTTTCTGTTTATATGGCTAGTCCAGTTGAGTTTCTGGTCAAAAGTAACCCCAAGAATGTTGATAGTGGAGGATTCATAGATGGTAACAGCAATGAATGTCAAGTGGCAGTGGTTAGATTGTCTCTTACAGGCAATGGTCATCACCTTGCATTTGTGTTGTATGAGTGTTACTTGCAACTTGTCAACCTAAGTGGCAATGACTTGTAACAATTCATGAAGACAGCTCACCACCATCTCCTCCTCAGGACAATTAGGAATGAGCAACCTTGGCCCAGCCAGTGTCACCCACAACCCATGAACAAATAAACTTTAGAAACGCAATCAGTACTACAACTTTCTATTTTACTTTCAGGAGACTGTGTTTTAATTTTTAAATGTTTCTGGGAGCTTAGATCCCTCCTATATTATCAGTTGCAATTGTCTCATATTTCAGAATTATTTTAATTTGTTGTATTTTATAACTGCCTGATTTTGTAAATAAATGTGATTAATTGTTTTATGCTGTTGTATCACAGTCTGTTTGAGATATCCAAAGTGATTGTGGAAGCATAACTTAATCCAATTAGCAGTATAGCAACTGGAATAAATGTTGATCGCTGGGACCATACTCTCTACAGGAATTGAAAATTAAAAGAGATAGATTTCAGATCTCAAACAATACAATCTGCTATGGAAACTGATGCCTGGCATATGAAAGAAAACATGGTGCAAAAGAACCCATAGCTATAATAGTGGGAGTAAGGTGAGTTCTGATATATTGCAGCAGAGGTAAGAGGTGACAGATGAAAATACTTAGCCATGTACTTGAATTGGAAAATGTGGGGTCACACAGAACATGTGCTGATGTTTAGACTTCCCACAAAGAAATGTCCTCTTTATGAAATTTCTACAGAAGGGGTGCCCTTCCTGGAGGGCATTGCCATCTGTTAATGAGAATTTGACACATAGATTGAGATGTAGATCACAAAGGCATCTGCTGCTGGTAATTTGGGTATAAGGACTGTCAGCAGGAACCCTGTATCATGTTGTTATTATATGTCATGAGTACAGAATGTCTGAAATAGTAAAATCTCTAGAACATTTCTCTGTGTGAGTTGTGTTAGGATGCTGGATTGGGTTTTAAATGATGGTTTGACTGTTGGCAGAAATTATATTGGTTCAATGAAGTCAGGCAATGAAGGAAGGAAACACATGCTCTGCACTGAAGTTGTGTTCAATAAAACTTTCACTTGCTCTGAGGGGAAAGACTAACTTAAAGTGAGAAACCCATGACTAATTGTCATTTTTATTGCATTTCATGGAGGGTTGGTCTCCAGTAAGAGGTTTTCACATCAGATCATCCCAAACTCGCCTCGTTAACTACCTATCACATCTCTATGTGGCCCCTCTCATCTAATGCTAACTGGATTCTACTATAGCTAGAAGCTGTGGTCATTGACCAGATATGCCAAGTCAGGCTGTCATCCCTGGCACTGGTATCATATTTGAAGGGCTGTTGTACACCTAAGTGCTGGTATTCTGGAGCTACCCGGTTCATGACCTTTGCTCCAAGCATGGCACACAAGGGGACATTGGAGCCCTGCTTTGTGAACAGGGACCTGGGGAGGTGAGGTGTTGGAGGGTGGGGCGGCTGTGGGGGACAATGATCCAGAGTAGGGCCATTGTCTTCTCCAGGAACACCAGAAGCTGCATCAACACCAGACACCCCGCCTGGACCAAGGACGCCACCTGGGTCAGTGCAGTTTCCACAGAATGGAGAAGCACACACTAGTGCCACAAGAAGGTCAGTGACCTTCTCCGCTCTGCCAGGGTAAGTGCCACCATTTTCTCTCTGTTCCGTCACACTCACTGTATCTTTGCTACTGCACCCAACTCCCAACAAGGCTCATGCTCTCTCATTCTCAAAGAAAGTGCTCGTAGCATCATTCCTCACTTAGTCTGACACACCCCAAACCTTCACAAAGCTAACCTTGCATACCTTCAGTGCTGCCTACTCACTCATTCGGGACACCCCACCACACACCCACTCCATCAGTACTATAGTTGTGCCGGTCACATTCATCTCACTCCATCCTCCCCTCTTTTGTTCCAACAGAAAGCAGCCCATCACAGAGCTGGAAGAGTCAGGATGTTTGTTGGGTTGCTCAATATTCAACTCCCCACCACCTATGAGGAAAGGGTCTTAGCCCTTGCTGGTGAGGACCAGCAGCATGTCCTGTAGAGACACTGAAATATCCATGTCCCAGCAGCCAGGTAAAAAGCAAAGTCCATCATTCCCCGTCAACCCCACTGTACATGTCATTTCAGCATTTCATAACCTCAGCCCCTCGGTTGCAACATTTTCTCTTTTGTGTCTTGCAGCATTTCCATGATGGCTGTGGTGAAGACAGCACAGACTTATCAGAGGAAGCACTGGCAAGGCAGTCTCCTGCAGCCCATACCAGCTCGGATCCTAACACCTCAGTGTGTATTTTGGCCAGATTAGAGTCTGTATGTTTCTCAGGACTCTAGAGAATGCACTGACTAAAAAGGCAGGGTCTGGTGTCATGGCATCCTCTGGTTACCTTGGGAGGTGGGGGCGTGAGGAAGAGGTTCTGAACCATCCAGGCGAAAGTGAGGACTGCAGATGCTGGAGATTAGAATCAAGCTTAGAATCAAGATTAGAGTGGTGCTGGAAATGCACAGCAGGTCAGGCAGCATCCAAGGAGCAGGAAATTCGACGTTTCGGGCAGGAGCTCTTTATCAGGAATCGATTTTCCTGCTCCTCAGATGCTGCCTGACCTGCTGTGCATTTCCAGCATCACTCTCATCTTGACTCTGAACCATCCAGTCTGCCAGGACCTCCAGCTCTCTGCCCCATCTCCACAGCTTGCCAAGACAGACACTTCCCAGATCACTGACACTCAGAGAACTGGCAGAGACCAGGGACCTGTTCAGCCCCCCAAGTAGGAGAAGACCCAAAGGTGTCAGCAATTCCTGCACAAGTAGAGACAGGAGAGGTCGGAAAATTGATGTAAAGGCTGGAAGACTTCACTGTCTCTGTTGATGACACCATGCTGCCTCTGGCAAGTAGACATCTGGCTGTTTCCACGTCAGGTTCCATGGAGAGCCAGGTCTGCTCAAGATATGCACAGACCTGCACTCCATTGCCCTAGCCATTCGACCACAGCACCAAATATAAGTCAGCATGTGGATGAAGGACTGTGACTCACTTTCGGATGACCCTCCCTCACAAATGGGGAGTGCCAGTGGGCATCCAGCTGGAGGAAGAGCCACCTCAAGGTGCCCACTGAAGTCTCCTTTCTGGAAACTCCAGAGGTGGCTGAACCTTCCACCTCCACTCTGCCTACCACCCTCAATCTTGTGGGATTTCAAGGTGGGGGGGGGGGTGCACTTGCTTCTGGCAAGGACACACTGAGCATGTCTGTGACCTCTAGACAAAACTGGCCCCAAGATCAATCGACCAAGCCTCCAAAGCCAGTGGGCTCCACTGCAGGGCATGCTCCCTCGCAGGGCATGCTCCCTCTGACCCCAACTGCGGATACCAAGACCAAGATGTAGGGGAGAAGGGAAACAAAAGGACCTTCTGAATGAACACTGATGGTATAGGTGACAGATCAATGTAAATAGTTTTCTGTCACTGTAAGAAATTGTTTACTTTTCTCAGTCAGCTGTATCTGTGAGTCTCTGATTAGGATTAAATGTGGCACCTAGGAAGATGGTTGTCGTTGTTAGAGGTCAGTCATCTCAGCTCCAGGACATTGCTGCAGGATGTTCACCAATGATTGCACAATGTTCAGCCCCATTCATAATTCCTCAGATACAGAAGCAATTCATGTCTAAATGTAACAAGATCTAGACCATATCCAGACTTGGGCAAACAAGTGGCGAGTAAAGCTCGCGTCACACAAGTGGCAAGGAAATGACCATCTCCAATAAGTGACAATCCAACCACCGCCCACTAACATTCATTGGTGTTACCATCACTGAATTCCCCCTGTCAACATCCTTGGGGTTATCATTGACCAGAAACTCAACTGGACTTGCCACATAATCACAGTGGCTCTCCAAACCCTGTCTGCAAGGCACAAGTCAGGAGTATGATGGAATACTCTCCACTTACCCAAATGAGTACAGCTCCAACAATACTCAAGAGGCTTGACACCATCCAGGGCAAAGCCTCCTGCTTGATTGGCACCACATCCACAAGCATCCACTCCCTCCATCACTGACGCTCAGGAGCAGCAGTGTGTATTATCTACACAGTTCCTTCACTGTCAAACACCTGGAATTCCATCCTTAAAGGCTTTGTGGGTCCACCTACAGCAGATAGACTGCAGCGGTTCATCACCACCGACTCCAGGGAAACTAGGGACATGCATCCCCATTCCTGCATGATGTTTCATGGCCCAAGGTATGAGGTTTGCAATTGCAGACTGAGACCTTAGCAACTCTGCTCCATTTTTCTACACACTGTGATTACATAACCAACATTAATGGAGTTCAGTCCTTATCCCACATGAAATGATCAGGGCATGGCATTTGAATGGACAAGTAGGACCATCCCCAAGGTGGGACAGAATGCAGAGCTCGCAGGTTGACGTTCATTGTGCAGGTGTATGTCCCATGGTGTTGCCCTTTAAAAGGCTTCACATCACACATCTTTGCAGCCCCATCCCTAAAACAATGAAGCACTTGCACCACCCATTCCAGGTGTGGTTGCAGCCATCTTCGTTTGCACTGTGCACTTCTGAGCACGATGGAAGGCAACTGTGGGCACTCCTTGAACAATGCGTCTCAGGGCTCCAGCTCTCAGTGTAGGTAAATCCCTAAACATAAACATCCTCATGCTGGAAGCTCTCATAGGTTTTGCACCTCGCGTGGTCCCAGCCTAACCTATCTATACAAGTCTGCGTCTGCCCACGTTATCCCCGACCTCAGCCAGGTGAGATTCACATGCCAGACCTAGCAATGCACTGTTCCCCCAACTTGAAGCCAGTGTCCTGCTTACCAGGGACCCCAACATCTCCTTACCCTCCCATGCTATTACTGTACCCTGCCCTCACGTACTGAGTTGTCCCTCCTCAGTATTGTCATTGTCCTGCATTCCAGCATTATGACTCCAATCCACATAATTATGTTGCCCAGTCTCCCTCCTACAGCACTGGAACCCAGTAACTGCATCCCTTGACTTGTAATGGACAGAAGTTTCTGTAATGACCATGGGAACCACTTCCTTAAATGACATCTCTGGACAATCCCAAACAATGAGTGATTGGACCCCTGCATGATATCTGCAAAGCTCCCTGACTGTGTTCCTGTGACTCCCCAGACTTGGGTGCACTGGACCTACGAGACTGATTGACTCGCACTGTCTGGACTGTAGAGATATAGACCCCAACAATGACCAATGCAACCAGACAACTGACAATGACTAGTGCAACCGGACTCCTGACCATGCCCAAGCCCAAGCCCATGGACTGATCTGGAGGCTGGCCTTGACAATGCCAGGACTCCTGTGACTGATGGCTGTCTCCCATACCTTAGTCTCAGATGGTGAGACATGGCTGTTTGCTTGCAGCACGTAATATTCACCACGTAAGCTGCTGGCACATGATGCAGTGCGAGCCATTCACCAGCATGTCGATATCCATAACTGACAACTGTTGACAACACGACAAGCTGCCTGGCTCTCTATTTGTGCTTAGAGCCGAGCCTCTGTCAAGCAGTTCAGTGATCCTGATGGCTCTGACAGAGGGGGAGAAGCCCAAAGGCAAGGCTGTGAGCATGCAGTTAGGTGCTAAGTGAGCGAGCACTGAGAGAGTGAGCCAGCAGCCCTGAGGTGAACTCTGGCCAGACTGTGTGCTGGGTGCCTGTCCCTGTGTAAACTGTCCTGACAGCAGCTTTGCATTGAGAAGTGCCTGAGCAGCCCAAAGTATAGCATTACAGAGCAGAAGTGTACTGTAATAGGCTGGAGATGTGCCACGATGGTGCGGTGAGGCAGGTTTGTGTCGGGTGGCAAGAGCCATGGATATAAGCATGCGGCTGATGTCGGGAATTGTTATTGTCTGGTATGTGGTAAAATAGAAAGCGTGAGTGATAATGAGCAGCAATTTCCATTAATAGACATTTTGCCATCATTAGCAGGAATCCAGTCCAAACGTCCAAAACTTAATTGGAAAATGTGACTTGTTGCTCCCAACATCAAGGAAGTCCTCACTGGATTTCTTACATAATTCTCCCAGATTTCTGACACCAGTCCTTGTCATTCAGGGCCCTATAAGATTCTACCTCATGTGTATTTATAGTATTTTAAACCTAAAATGTATTTTTTTTATCGTACCCAATGATTCAGTGAATCTATGTGATGTGCTATCAAGTAATGCAGATCAGGGAGGTGCAAGGTTCAATTTGTGTTGAAGTAGTGGACCTCTAACAAAGCACAAGTAGGAGCATAACAAATAATTTCTATGGCTCTGGACTTGGCTTAATTTAGAATTCCCACATTTAACATCCCCATATAATAAAAGTGCAAGTGGAATGTTGAATCTGATTGTAAATGTGCAAGAGGATCAGGCTTTTCTGGGATCCCCTCCACAATTCAACACTTGCTACACGCTGACAGCTTAGGCTAAGGTTCTCAAATAGCCAATCATAGTCCATTTCCTGCCTACAAAATAGACCTATACCTCACTGCAGGATGCATGATTGGCTGTTGAAGTGATAGCAAAGGAATCAATTGCACATCATTCTGTCCTTTTCCAGTCTTACTCAACTATTCTGAAGCTGGAAAAAAACGTGAAAACAAAAATATCAAGGTAAGCACTTGTAGAAGTTATTGTTGGGGAGTCAGAGAAATGGTAAATCATTGAGAAATCAGACCAGCTGGAGAAAGTAACCAAGAAAATCATAGCAAAAAGAGGTATAGAAGGGTCAATCATAAGGAAAAAGTAACTGAGACTACAATTTATGTTCTAATTATCAACTAAATGCAAGGTACTAAAAGTTTCTGGGAGAATTTATGCCTGTTCATTTCCCCAGATTTTTCATGTTACAGATTGTAGCCAAACTATGGGGTTTTTCTCCCACACAAGATGATGTCCAGTGCACTGAGTTCTTTTAAATCAGGAATGAACTGCAATGAATATCCAGCTAGGCACTTGAAGTAGCACTGGAAGAGTAATACAAGCTGATCGCACCAAATCACTGTAAGATTTTGACGTTACAGATGGAGAAAAGCCAGTTTAATCAGCTAAGAACTGCAAGGACCATACAATGTTTGCACACACATGTGATTTGGTGGCCAACATTCCAGAAGTATTTGTTGCATCAGGTGAGGCAAGGAGTTTCCTTCAAACTAACATCCACCACAATCTCCAGTGTGGCACATGTACACACAGGGGCCTCATAATATGTAAATCCATGGAGAGCCAAGGCCATCAAAATCCCAGCAAGTAGCAAGTAGCTGCTTCTAACCTACATGTTTATTATTTCACCAAAGTAAACTTTTCAGTGGAAATGATAGGTTAGGTGCTACACTCAAGCAAAATAATAATACCACCAGTAAGGCTCAACAAAGTTCCACACAAGAGATTGTTAGTTAAGGTGCAAAGCCATGGATTTGAGGGCTAATTACTGACGTGGATAGGAAATCGGTTGAGAGGCAGGAAACAGAGATTTGGAACCATCTTTCTTAAATGACAGTCAATAGTAATTCAATTGTTAAATTTAAGTCTGAGGTAGACAAATTTTTGGTTTCGCAAAGTATCAAGGGATATGGGCCTAAAGCAGACATACGGAGTTAGATCAACCATGATCTTATTGAATGGCCTATTCCTGTTCCTATGTTCCTAACATTGGGAAGTTGAGCTGCCGATGCGAATAGATATCCGGCTACAAGAAAAGATTAGCCTACATTTTGATTTGAACTTTGTGTTAATCATTCATTTGTCATTGGAATAGATATTTCATTTTAAACACTGGGACAGCAGGAATGGCAGGAAACTGATACTTCCTGCACAGCTATGCACATGATCTTAACTTGTCAGTTAGATGTCCATATATCACGGAGTAAACCATCTGTATGAAAACAACTTATACGCAAGAGTTCTCATGGTAAAGGGCAGGGGGAATTCATTTACTGCTACTGTTACTAAAGGGGCCTAAACAGCTATAAATAAATTCGTTTCTGCCAACTTTACTTCCTGGGACCGTTTCTATAACTATTCTGGAGAACTGCCAAAACTGGGCCATGCTTTCCAAATTCTGTTTTACTGGCACCTCCCTGATGTGCTGCAGGAGACATATGAAAATAGAAGAGATTCTTTTCCCAAACCATGCAAGCAAGATGCTGCAGTTGACAAAGGTGCATTTGGAGAGCACAGAAGTGGTCAGCAGTAGGAGTGTACGAAGCAGTGTGATGACCTTAGAGCGCAGATAATGTGAGCACATCGGCACATTCTCCTGCATCCTGCAGTGTACTCTCTAAACATCTGGACTGCGTTCTCCTCATTGCTTTATAGTGTACTCCCCACACTCACTTACCTTATAGATCCACTGACAGATCATTTTCTGTCTATATACTATCTCTTCTATCCATTGACCATGAACAAACCCAGATTTCTGATAGGTCAGAAAGAAGCTCTGAGAATCCAGAGTATTTAATGCCTCAGTTCCATGAGATGTACTGACCCCGCTCTGGTGCAACTCTGATCTTGTCTTGCTTTCAATGGCAAATTGCAGGAAGCCAAGCAAACCTGCGGACCTGAAGCAAAGTAAGAAATTGCTGCAGAAACTCAGCAGATCTGGCAGTATCTATGGGAAAAAGGCAAAATTAATGTTTTTAGCCTGGTGATTTCTATGGGCCTAATGTTTAATTCAAAAGTGAGTGAATAATAACTCTACTTGTGCCACCCACTCTTCTCCAGCCCCACCCACCTGTACTAAAACCAATGTATTCCATAAGGTTATAATGGGGCATTTCCATATTGTAATGCTGCAACTTATTACTGGAATTCTTGCCAAACTTACATCTTGACAGTAGTTAGCTATATAATTTATGTGTGTGAGTAGAACAAATGCATAACATAGAGTCATACAGCTCAGAAACAGGCTCTTCAGCCCACCATGTCTATGCTGACTGACAAACACCAAACTACACTTATCTCATTTACCTGCACTTGTTCCATAGTCTACTTTGCCCTAGCCTTTCAAATGCTTTTTAATTTTTAATTTTTTTAAAATGTCAACTTTTTGTAAGAATTCTGAGGCTGAGGCCCAAAATTTATTCCACTTCACTTCACCTGATGAAGCAGCGGCCCTCCAAAAGCTTGTGATTTCAATAAACCTGTTGGACTATAACCTGCTATCATGTGACTTCTGACTTTATCCACCCCAGTCCAAAACCAGCACCTTCACATTATGTTGGTAGCTGAGAGAACTGAAAATAACAGGAGAACTGATTCTGCTCCCTTGCAGCAGAGCCCGCACAGCTCGCTGTGTTTGTATGTGTCAGTGAGGGAGTTCCTGTGGCAGACACAGGCAGATCATGAAATCAAACATGGTATCATAAGCTATATTAACACCATCTCCTAAACAATTCCAACTGAACATGTGTTTAACAATAGAAGGGATACCTCTTCCCTCCACACCCTTATCTGCTACTTCAAGGCATGAACATGAGACTTTCAGATGAAGGATTCATTTGTCTTCCTTATTTTGCTGCAGAGTGAATGCTGTTGGAGGAGATTAGAAGAAAGAAGAAGCTCAAGTCCAAAGGGACATGCACCACAGCCAGGGGAGGTGCACATGAAAGCAAAAGAGCAGAGCTCTCAATAAAAGATATATCCATTAAAGGTCCTCAGAAGACACTTCTCCTAACTCCATCTCAGCCAGGAGTTTTCACCAAACAGCCATGCCATTTTGTCTTGCTCTATGCTACATGTTGGGTTGGACAATGACTGCAACACTTTCACTGATCAACGAAGATCATTGTCAATATCCACACATGTAGATCCTTCCTCACGGGTTAGCCACATCACTAAAATTTGTTTACCATGTATTATTATATCAGAGATAATTCAGGGCTGCCAATGCACCAGGTATCTCTCTGTACATCCGCATCATGGGTGTGATTTGAGTTGCCTGCAGCAGAATTCAGGCAACACACACCAACTATTTGTTCTGGTTTGGTTGAAGCCAATTCACGTCCAGTGACTGATCATGTGCAGATCCCGCTGTTGTACTCTCCACTAATGTCTGAGCTTGTGGCTGTGATTGTCAGATAAAATGAAAAGCTCTGTCACCCTTTGTTGTGAGACTGCATTCGTTAGTCAGGCAGCTGATCTTAGCCAAATGAAGGTGACGATTGGGATGAGGGATACAGTGTGGATGGAAAGCAAGACATCCATGGTCACAGCATCTGCATTTTGTACTTCATGCCAGACAACAGGATGACGATGTAGTGAGATTGATGAGGTGCATAAGGGCAAAGCAATGATGGATGTAAAGGCCTTATGCAGTCACTGTCATGTCCACATGTGAAACACTAACCTCTCCAAGGGTGTGCGGAGATGCAGGTATGTGATTCCTGCCAGTTCTTCTGTGAGACTTGAGTGTGAGGCTAGCGGGATTGCTAAGTGCATAGAATATCCACATTTTCAACTTGAATTATGTTTGCCAATTGGTAAGTGATGAAGATGTGGCAAATTAAGCCACATGAGAGGTTGGTGATTTGGATATATCATTTTGCTGAGCAACATCACTCCTGTGAAAATACTGAGCTTTTTTATTGCACTGCGACCAGATCCTTAAGGCCAGACCCTGGAATTCCCTAAGGTGGCCACATGCTCTCAATTCTTTATTCCTTGAGGGTCTCCTGAAGGCTGTGTGTAGAAGGTCACTCACCTCCCTTTAACCTCCTGGTCTAAAAGCATCCCATACTGCATCATGGAGCCTCGGAATCCTCATTCTGTCATTTGCTCCATGGATTGTCTTCTCCCTGAATTTTTTAAAAAATCTACACTCACATTGTACCTCACATTTCAGAGGGGCAGGCTGCATTTAGGAAGTGCAAGCTAACCATTCAGAGGACAGGCCCCTTGCTGAGTTTGTGAAGTCTGAGTGCTGCTTGGACCACTAAGTCCAATTAGTGCAGGGTCCCCATTAGCACAGCAAGGTTTTTACTAGGCATTTTGATATTGAACAAAAATACTGTGTAGAATTCCTTTTCTAGAAGACCTGGTTGATGCATCTTCTCAAATATTTCATCCAGTTTATTTCACTCAAATGCTGTGTCATATGAAGCTCTGGAGAAGTTTCAAAAAAGGACCACTGGATTAATAATCTAATTTACATTAACTGGTTTTTCATACTTTTGAAAAATATAGTCTTTGGGAGGTTTGATAAAAGATATTTGAAATAATGAAGAGACTAGACAGTGTTGGCATTGTTAGACTATTTGAATTAGATAGATTGGGGAGAATCAGGGGACATATTTTGTGTGAACAGAACTTGACAAGATTTTGGGAGGCTTTCTTTCTTTACAGAGCCTTTGTCAGCTCATGGAGGGAGTGCACTTTCATTAAAGTTACAATTTAAATGAATTTTTTTGCGTGGAATGCTATAATTACAGTTATAAGCAATAAAATTGTGTGTATAAAAATATAACCAGATTAAATCAAATAAGGCACTACTGAATTTGTAACTTTGGTTTTTGTGGTTTAGTGAATGAAAAACAGTCAAGCTCAATACGCCTGTGCAAGCAAGGATGCAGTTTTAAGGAAACAAGAGGGTAATAAAATGACCATGAAGCCCATAATCTTGAGGAATTAAAGTATGTCAATTGGACAAACACCAATGATTATCAAGTCATTCAGAGGAAGAATCTCATTAAGGGAACTCTGAAACATCTCCTGATTTCATTATGTCCAGGGGAATGAAGGCCGAGCAACAACATAAAGGATTAATTTCCATGATTCTTGTCATCCTATGAAATTTGTGGGGGGTGGGGCTTGCAATGGCATGGTTTGTCCATAAGGCGTGACATCATCTTTGGCCACTCACAGAGCTGGCTATGCAGAGATGAACCAGTTGCCCTGAAGACCTCCTCGTGGGTCTGCTCCTGGGCCTGGCCAAACTGGTCATAAACAGGTCCAGGCAGCGGGCCGTGGAGGGGGTTGTTAGGGCCGACTGCCTGCCCCTCTTCCATGGTTACGTTAGAGCTCGGGTGTCCTTGGAGAAGGAGCACGCAGTCTCCACCAATACCCTGGAGTTGTTCAGGGAGAGGTGGGCGCCGCAGGGAGTGGAGTGCATTATTTCCCCCTCCAACTCTATCTTGATTTAATCCCTGCCCTCCCCTTCACTGTTTGATCACACAGCATTGCCTTTTGTGAAGGGCACTGCTTGTCACTGGCCAATCGGTTGTTTCCTTTCTTCCTGGTGGTGGAAATTGAATAAAGATTCGTACACCTTATGACTCTCACTGTGTCTCACACCTGCATACACACAACATGGGTGCTGAGGAAAAAATAAGCACTACCGCAGTTAGGCGGTAGTAAAAAAAATTTTTTAAAAATGAACCAGTTGCCAGAGGTTTTGAGCAGATGCATAACAGGGTATAAGAAAAGTGATATGATCCCAGCAGATATTATTACTGGACAAGTTAGATCTCCGATTGAAATCTGGCTTGATAAATCACATTCTTTTTCTTGGTTTTACTGATGTGGCATTTCATTAAATCATAAATATACAATGTTGCAGATTTGGTTTTAACAATTAAACAGAGGTTTATTACAAAATATAATGAATTAGAATAAACTAAACTGTTTACATAAATCACCCATTAAATATTTTGCAAACTACAATAAAATATAATCCTATTAATCCTAAAAGTACCTCTTCGTAATACTCACACCTTTCTTTATCATCCCTGTAAGGCTTAGTTTTACTGTGGCTTCAACTCCCAGTTTTGAGAATATGATAGCCTCTTAGAGCGTTTGCATGACTCAGTTTAAACTTTCTTGACTTCAAATAACCTCTTCAGGGTTTTAACCAAACATTTCTGGTCTGGAACCTTTTCACTTAATCCCTTACAATGAGGTAGCCTATTTTTATTATAACTCTAAACTATCTTCTCTCTTTCTCTGGAGAAATACTTCTGCAGAATTGCTAAAACTGAAGCTAAAAACAAAACTTCTTTTTTCCCCAGCTATGGGTGTTTTTCCTAATCAAAAGAAAAAAATCTTCGAAACTGAATCATAATGCCCAACTGTTTACTTTCTTCATTTTTAATGTTATCATAAGGGAAACAAAAACCCATCACCATTTACGAAATAATTTTTTCATGCTGTGTTTTAAAAGAAATCACCGTGGCTACAGAATTACTTACAAGTTAATCATTAAACCCTTTCAGACTCACAGAAACCTCATATGCCACTAGTTCAATTTTTTTTTAAAAGCAGAAATAATGATAGTAAGACTTACATAAATCATCTGCCTTACATCACAAAAGCATACCTTTGTTCTTTGCAGTACAGCTAGATTTAGGTCATGTTCAGAAGTTACATCTTTTTCTCTAGGCGTCTGATTAGCGCTTCAGATGTGAATAGGGACAGGAAGAAACAGTTGGGTTGAGCAAATGTAAAATTTTTATTCCCCTGGTTGAATTAAAGCAGAGGCCAGGCTCTAATAATTCTGTTCAAGAGATTAAGGAGAAGGGCTGTGGATTGTTTGGCCAATTCCGCTTTATGGATTGTTCAGGTGACTGGATGTGTAAACCTTTGGTTTTATAGTTTATAGTAAAACAGGGAGCTCGATGAAAGAGGTCACTTGCCCCACATTTTACCTGGTAAACTGCAAACAGGATTTAGCAAATTCAACATTTTGTGGGGCATTTATAAAATTAGGATGCCATTACATTTGGAGACATTAGTTTGTAAGTTTTATTTTCCATTATTGGATCCTGCATAATGTTGTTGTATTCATCAGCTATCAACGTGCTATTCTTACCTTTGTCATTTTGAAATATAGTGAATAAAATTATTCCAAGAACTTTATAATCCTTTACCTTTAACAGAATCAAAATGTATTCCTGTCTGAGCCTTTGTATCAGTTCAAGTGTTACAATGCCTTCAAAGCATGTATATCCTTCCTTAAAGAAGTGGCATGATGGCTCAGTGGTTAGCACTGCTGCTCCACAGTGTCTGGGATCTGGGTTCAATTCCAATCTCAGGTGACTGCCTGTATGAAGTTTGCACATTCCCCACTCATCTGTGCGGGTTTCCTCCAGGTGCTCTGGTTTCTTCCCACAGTCCAAAGATATGCAGGTTAAGTGGATTGGCCATGTTAAATTGTTCCTGTTAAGCAAGCTAGGTGGATTAGCCATTGGAAATGCAGTGTTACAGGGATGGGGGGGTAGTGCTGGGTGGGATGCCCTTTGGAGGTATGGTGTGGTCTTGATAGAAAAGGCCTGATTTCATACTGTGGGAGTTCTATTAAATATAGAGACCAAAACTACACACTGTATTCCAGATGCAGTCTCACCAAAGCCCTGTGCAATTTTAGTAAGTCTCCTTTACTCCTGTATTCCACTCTTTTATGATAAAGGTCAACATGCCATTTATCGGACACCAGAGCGGTGTCAGAGAGTTTTTGGCAGCAGCGGTGGCAGTGCCCGGATCAAGGACTCCTGCCTTTGGTAGGCTCTGAGCCTAAACTTGGGAACTTGATGGGCCATCAGCTGTGGCGGAGCTTGGTGCTTGAGGCAAGGCTGCACTCGATGTGCAGTATAAGGTTGAGTTTGGTTTGGATTGGAGGCATGGCCTAGGGTGGATGGTAGATGAGGCCCTGTGTGAGTCTGCTTGAAGGATTGTAGTGCTGAACGTTTTATTTTTATTATTATGATTTATTCCTAAGATCAACCTAGGTACCTTTGTACCTAAGGTGGCACCGTATGTGGCGACTTTGTAAACTTTTCACTACACTCATGTCAGTCCATGTGACAATAAACTTAATTCTAATTCTATTTGTTTACTGTATCTGCATGCCATCTTCCTGCATCCCTTGTATGAGTTCATCCAAGTCTGTTCAAACATCAATATGTACAGGTTTCACACCTTTGAAAAATATCTACGTCTTTTCTATTTTTGTGGCCAAAGTGAATAACTTCACACTTCCGCATATCATACTCCATCTGCCATCTTGTTGCCCACTCGATTAACCTATCTATATCTCTTTTCAGGCTCTCTGCATCTGCCTCAATAATATTATGTCTTTCCAATTTAGACAAATTACTCTGTCACTCTATCATTCATTTAGATTGAAACATTCTAGTGTTACAATAGTTATGGAGAATGAGCATAAAAAGGAAATTACAGCAGCATATAAACAATATATCAAAACAACTTACAGCCAATGAAATCCATTGAAAGTGTAGTCATTGTTATGATGTAGGAAAGCAGTAGACAATATGTTAACAGCAAGCTCTCACAAATAATAATGTGACGTTTTGTGCCTACCACAAGAAATGAGTAATGTGGTATGTGAGTTTCAGTGCTATTGTGATGCCACATATAGGCTGTACATCCCAATGACAAGTGGATCATATCAAATAGCGCATGCTTCAGCAGTTCACAACAGAGTCTAGATTAGAGTGGTGCTGGAAAAGCATCTGAGGAGCAGGAAAATTGAATTTTCGGGCAAAAGCCCTTTATCAGGAATGAAAGCAGGGATCCTCCATGGTGGAGAGATAAATGGGAGTGGGGTGAGGCTGTGAAGAAGGTAGCCAAGAGTACAGTAGGTAGATGGAGGTGAGGATGAAGGTGATAGGTCAGAGAGGAGGGTGGAGCGGATAGGTGGGAAGGAAGATTGGCAGGTAGGACAGGTCATGAGGATGGTGCTAAGCTGGAAGGTTGGAACTAGGTAAGGTGGGGGGTGGGAAAATTGATGCTCTGGGGTTGAAGCGTTCTAAGGCGGAAGATGAGGTGTTCTTCCTCCAGACGTCGGGTGGTGAAGGAGTGGTGGTGGAGGAGGCCCAGGACCTGCATGTCCTCAGCAGAGTGGGAGGGGGAGTTGAAATGTTGGGCCACGGGGCGGTGGGGTTGATTGGTGCGGGTGTCCCCGGAGATGTTCCCTAAAGTGCTCTGCAAGAAGGAGTCCAGTCTCCCCAATGTGGAGGAGACCGCATTGGGAGCAACGGATACAATAAATGATATTGGTGGATGTGCAGGTGAAACTTTGATGGATGTGGAAGGCTCCTTTGGGACCTTGGATGGAGGTGAGGGAGGAGGTGTGTGCGCAGATTTTGCAATTCCTGCGGTGGCAGGAGAAGGTGCCAGGAGGGGAGGGTGGGTTGTTGGGGGGGAGTGGACCTGACCATGTAGTCACGGATGAAACGGTCTTTGGGGAAAGTGGGAAGGGGTGGGGAGGGAAATATATCCCTGGTGGTGGGGTCCGTTTGGAGGTGGCAGAAATGTCGGTGGATGATGCGGTTTATGCAAAGGTTGGTAGGGTAGAAGGTGAGGACCGGGGGATTCTGTCCTTGTTACGGTTGGAGGGGTGGGGTTTGATGGCGGAGGTGCGGGATGTGGATGAGATGTGTTGGAGGGCATCTTCAACCACGTGGGAAGGGAAATTGCAGTCTTTAAAGAAGGAGGCCATCTGGTGTGTTCTGTGGTGGAAGTAGTCCACCTGGGAGCAGATATAGTGGAGGCGGAGGAATTGGGATTACGGGATAGCATTTTTGCAGGAGGTAGGGTGGGAAGAGGTGTAATCCAGGTAGCAGTGGGTGTCGGTGGGTTTGTAAAAAATGTCAGTGTCAATTCGGTTGTCATTGATGAAGATAGAGAGGTCCAGGAAGGGGAGGGAGGTGTCAGAAATGGTCCAGGTGAATTTAGGTTGGGGTGGAATGTGTTGGTGAAGTTTATGAACTGCTCAACCTCCTCGCAGGAGCACAAGGTGGCGCCGATGCAGTCATCAATGCAGTGGAGAAAGAGGTGGGGAGTGATGCCGGTGTAACTACAGAAGATGGACTGTTGTATGTAGCCGACAAAGAGACAGGCATAGCTGGGCCCATGGGGGTGCCCAGGGCTACCCCTTTGGTCTGGAGGAAGTGGGAGGATTCGAAGGAGAAATTGTTAAGGGTGAGGACCAGTACAGCTAAACTGATGAAAGTGTCAGTGGAAGGGTGCTGTTGGGGACGTTGAGAGAGGAAGAAACGGAGGGCTTGGAGGCCTTGGTCATGGCAGATGGAGGTGCAGAGGGATTGGATGTCCATGGTGAAGATGAGGTGTTGGGGGTCAGGGAAACGGAAATCTTGGAGGAGGTGGAGGGCGTGGGTGGTGTCTCTAACGTATATGGGGAGTTCCTGTACTGGGGGATGAGACAGTATTGAGGTAGGTGGAGATGAATTCAGTGGAGCAGGAGCAGGCTGAGACAATGGGTCGGCCAGGGTAGTCAGGCTTGTGGATCTTGGGAAGGTGGTAGAATCGGGCGGTGCAGTGTTCCTGGACTATGAGGTTGGAAGCTGCGGGTGGGAGATCTCCTGAGGTGATGAGGTTGTGTATGGTCTGGGAAATGCTGGTTTGGTGATTGGGGGGGGTGGGGTCATGGTTGAGGGGGCGGTAGGAGGAGGTGTCTTTGAGTTGGCGTCTGGCTTCAGTGGTGTAGAGGTCAGTGCGCCAAACTACCATTGCACCCCCTTTATCTGCTAGTTTGTTGGTGAGGTTGGGATTGGAGCAGAGGGAGTGGAGGGCTGCGCGTTGTGAGGGTGAGAGGTTGGAGTGAGGGAGGGGGTGTAGACAGGTTGAGGCAGTTAATGTCTCAGCAGCAGTTGGAAATGAAGAGGTCGAGGGCGGGTAATAGGCCAGCACGGGGTGTCCAGATGGATGGAGTGTGTTGGTGGCATTTGAAGGGGTCCTAGGAAGGAGTCCTGATTGAAAAAGTAAGCTCGGAGGCAGAGGTGGCGGAAGAAGTGTTCGACGTCATGACACGTATTGAATTCATTGATGCATCAACGTAGGCGGATAAAGGTAAGGCCTTTGCTCAGGACTGATCGTTTGTCCTCAGTGAGGGGGAGGTCTGGGAGGGATGGTGAAAACTTAGCAGGGCTAGGAGCTAGGACCTGGTGTAGGTGTGGAACTGGGAGTGGGGGTGGAGCCTGTAACTGGAGTGGGCATGGTGGTAGGGGGAATGATCCGGAGTCATGAGCAGAGGTGGTGTTCCTCTCAGGGTTCTGGAGGGCGGGGATGGTGACAGTGGGATCTGTGGGGGGGTGGATTGCTGACTTTACTCAACCAGCCTGTAGTTGCAAAAATCAGAACATAATGACCAAAATTAGATGTGATTCACAATGGGAAGCAGTCCTGAGTGTTATTGAACAATCCTGGGTCTGCTGAGAAGTATGATAGCACGCAGATTAAGATTATCAGTCAGCCTCACAATGTGACTCACTTATGGTACATATCCTTTTACACAGGGCCAAGTCCCTCTGCTGGCATAAGCTGTATGTCCAAGCATTGGGGCACTGTTCCTTGTTGCAATCCCTCATGGCAAATCTTGAAAAAATCAGTAGTTACGTGGCTTTTTTTCAATTTTAACAAAAACTTTTGGGGTTACTATTCTTTGGTAAATTCCTAAGGCAAGAAAATGGAGTAGAGGATTATAAGATCAGCCATGATTTCATTGAATGGCAGGAAGACCTTATAAGCCAAATGGCCTACTTCTGCTGCTATGTTTTATGATCTCCATTACAATGTTTTGACCAATCTGAGTTCACTTAAAAACTAAGAAACATATAGTTTCTCACGCAGTATAAATTGTTTCTCCCATTGAAAGTTGGGTTTCTTGCATCTGTCATGATGAATACAAAATGAAAAGCTTCAATCCTGTGTCTCTTTTTTCAGTCAGAGTCAAGTAATGTGATTGGCTAGGTAATCTGTTATTGTGATGTTTATTGAGGAATAAATATTGGCCAGGACATCAGGGTTAAATCTCCCCCTCTTGAAACATTGCCTTGGCTTCTTGTACATCTGCCTCAGCAAGTGGACTGGGGCTTGGTTCAATATTTAAACCAAAAGTTAGCACTTCCAACAATACAGCACTCCCTCAGTACTGTAGTGACGTGTCAGCCATGATTTAATTCAACAGTGTTTACGTGCTCACCTTAGGTCAACTTTTATTCCAGATTTTAATCAAATTCAAATTCCACCATCTACCATGGTGAGATTTAAATCTACTTCCCCCGCAGCATTAATCCAGGGTTCTGGATTAATAGTCCTTTAGGCCACCACCTTCTAGCTGTCGCAGGGAAGAACAGAAGGAAGATCAAACCTTCTCAGATACATCAGAGTATGAGGAGGAAGTCACAAATCAAAATTATCCCTTCTTGGATGTCAGGGCCAACCTGATCTACATAAGGTTCACTCAACAATAATGCATCAGTATTAGCACCCCCCATCACCTTCCTGTATTTAAACCTTGCACTACCATCCTTACCAATTAACGATGTAAACTTGTGTCCTCTATCACCTAGAATAGGCTCGCTACGAGTGCCTGATACCAAATATGCCTTGAGGGTACATGGACATCCACATAACAGCCATATGTCTTTCCCAATGATTCAGATCCAGAGCAGCATCTTTGAAAGCAATGCATCTAACTTATTTATACCTTATATGTGATTGGAGTAACATGGGTCAATGTCCTCTCAATGGCATTGATGAAGGAGTGGCCCTGTGCCTGTTTTATAAGCCACATTTCATAGAATGATCATCAGAGAAGTAAGAATTGACATGAATGTTCATTATAGATGATTGAAAGCCTAACACATTCATCTTTACCTTGACCCCATCTCACCTTGCCATTGCTGCACTGAACCTATGATGAGAGCGATTCAATGAAGATCTGAGTGTGCATTGATTGGATGCTTATCCAGGTTCTCCTTGGCAGTCATTATATGCTCCTCCAGAAGAAGCTATCTGCTCACATTCCTCAAACACGGCCAGAACTGATTGTGTGCATCGGCTGCCCCATACCCCGTGTCAAGCTGCATCTAATCCCTAGCATTTCCACTGTGTTTTCCCCACTCCACTGCCCTGCATCTGATGATATCTTGTGGGTGTGACCTGAGGTCCATTATGAGTGTGGGAATCTGCAGAGGCCTGATCCCCAACAGTCCTCTGAACCTCTGGGGTCCTAGCTGTCAGCTGCTGAGATGTATCCGTGGTGTGCTCACCAGATTGTGCTCCCTCCGTGGGCTGAGTGGGGGGTGACTGTGCTGGCGGAGGTAGATGATGGTGCATCCACTGCAGCACTGAGGTGGAGTTTTTGGGCCCTCTCATTTCTGTGTGGTTGATGGATGGTGATGATCTGTAGTAGACAGCAAGAAAAATATTACATAAGTGTTGTCACAACCTGGAAAGTTTCACAATTCATCACATCCACCATGTATGCCCCTGTGCCACCCACTGGATTGATCCCTCTTGCTCCTTATTCCTGACTGGTCCAGCCTTACCAACTGCCACCTATCTAACACAGCCCAGTCCATCACACAAAGCCAACCTTCCATCCATTGACTCTATCTACACTTCTCATTGCCTCAGCAAGGCAGCCAACATAATCAAAGACCCCTTTCGCCCCAGTTATGATCTCTTCCAAGTTTTTCTGCTGGACAGAAGATACAAAAGCTTAAACACATGTACTAACAGATTCAAGAACAGTTTCTTCCCCGCTGTTATTAGACTTCTAAATGGAACTCTCAAATTTCAAACTTAATGTTGGCCTCGTTCTTTGTGCACCTTCTCTGCAGCCATAATATTGTACTTCTCGCTCTGTTCTATTATCCAAATGCACTTTATATGGAATGATCTGCCTGTAATGCACGCAAAACAAAACTTTTAATTGTACCTATGTACATATGACAATAATAAATTAAATCAAATAATAAATCAAAGCAAATCTCTCTCTACTGACTAAGGTGAGTAACTCCATTTTCTGTACATCTTCTGTCTTTGATACTGTGGGTCTGCTTATCCTGATTGACCAAGTGCAAGGTTAGTGACTTATCAAGTGATACCTAACTCCATTGTCCAGATGCACCTTCATCATAAATACAGTCTTGTCATTTATACACTGCATTGACATGTACACAGAAGGCAAACTTCCACACACTTTGTCCTCAATTACCACTAAGGCTGACCTATAGTCAATCTTCTGGCATAGCTGCTGGTATGATTGCCGCTGGTGTTATTACTGGACAAGTCAGATCCGAGTCTGAAATCTGGCTTGACAGATCATAATTTGATTCTTTTTGCTTTTATCAAGGTGGTCTTTCATTGAAACATAAACATGCAAAGCTGCAGATCCAGGTTTGACAATAAAACAGAAGTTTATTCCACAAAACAACTGAAGGTAAAATAGAATAAATTAAACTCATTTCTACATAATGCAGATATAAGCAAGTCAAAACACATGGTAAATACATCTCATTAATCTCTTTACTCACATCAGGGAGAATTCCCTTCCTTTCACACCTTTAGGACTTAATTTAACTGTGGATTCAATTCCCTTCTATGAGAATCTAATAGCTTTTTCCTACAGCCTTCATACAACTGAACTTAGACTTTCTCAGCTTCTGATAACCCCTTCAGAGTTTTAAATAAATGCCTCTTGTCTGAAACTTTTAAACTAAACTCCATAGACTGGAGTAATTTCTTTCTTAATCCCAAAACAACCTTCTTTTCTCAGGCTTAACTGTTAACACATTCAACTTCAGTTAAGACGTCTGCAAACAGCAAAAACACATTTTTTCATGTTTTACAAAATTCCAGAATCTTCTATTTGAAAGCTTAATATACTACTGTGTTTACGGTGTTTGCTCATACATACTCCCAACATAAACAAAACCCCATTAGTCTCCAAGAAGTCTCTCTTTAAAACAGTTTTTCATTCAAAAGAAATAATTGTGGGTATAGCAATACTTACAAGTAATCGCTAAACACCTTCGGACACACAGAAAACTCATTTGGCACGAGTTCAAAATTCAGAAGCCCAAAAAGTAAAAGATATTAAAATACATTTAAACCACACACCTTACAGCACACTGCCCACTTGCAAATACATAGTATTCATGACAAGAACCTCTTGCTGAAGGCACAAAACTGGTACTTACACTTGCATCGGGCACAGGTTAAGTGAGTAACGTCCTCTTCCATCTCCTTCCAGGTCATTTTGGTCTGGTGGGTGGGCCATCTTATGCTTTTTTTTCAGGAAGAGCAGACCCCACTTTCACTGATGACTTAGAGGAGAATGTATAGGAGGCATTGCTGATCGCTGAGCCAGGAAGCTGGGCTACGTCAGTGATCACTCCTCTTCTGAAGAATATGGTATACTCAATCAGTAAAGTGTACCGACAGTGATGCACTGCCTCCCTGTTTGAACAGGATGCTGCATGTATAGGCATCATTGTCAACCCCCTCTTACTAAATCACATGCATTTTGGGTGCATACTGCTGCCATTTATAATCTTAATTTAATCGTGAAAAAGGGCAGAAAGACAGAAGGTGGAAGAAGCAATCAGTTTAGGCTGTGATGGCAGGAATGCCAGGCTGTTAACAAAATGTCAGACTAAGAGTAAAGCAGTTTTGTTGCAATGGATAGCACTTTGGTGGTAATATATTAAGAATATTAAATGCAATTTTGGTTTCCATCACTAAGAATCATATACTTACCTTAGAGAGGGTACAACAAAGATTCACTAGATTTATTTCCTGGATGAGAATCCTGTCCTCTGTTGAGAGATGAAATTCAAAAGAATGGGAGGTGGTATTACTGAAACAGCTTTCATATTTACAATCTTGACAGAATATATGGTTTGGGACTGTTTCTCCTGGCCGCAGAGTCTAGAATTAGGGATTACAGTCTCAAGGTAAGTGGTGAGTTGTTTAGCACTTAGGTAAGGAGAAATTTATTTGAAGTTTTGGAACACTGTACCCCAGAGAGCCCTGGATGTTATTTTCTTGTGGATTGTTGGACACTAAAGTAATCAAATGATAGAGTGGGAAAGAACTGATGTAAAGTTCAGCTATGATTTTATAGAATTGCATTGCAAGGATAGAGGGGGAAAATGCCTACTCCTGGTTCCTATTTCCTAATTTTTATGAGCAAGATGGAAAGACTTACCTTTTGCTTTGTTCAAGCATGCCAGGCCAATGAGTTAGCTTTGTACTGTCATGATGTTTTGTAGGTGTCTGTTGTTTATGTACAAAATTTATTTATACACTTACATGAGGTAAGATTCCTCATAAACAGTTAGCCAACAGCGACTTGTTTCAGCTTGCATTGTTGGGTTATTAAGACTTCTACAGACGAGCAAAGTCTTCCCTCTCCCTTTCCCACCAACAACCAATTCTCAATCACACACCATCAACCAAGTCAAAGCATTAAACATGAACTGTTAAATTAAAATACAGTGACTGCTGGAGATCTGAAATAAAAGTAGAATAACATAAAGTAAAATAAAAGCAGGTCCAGCAGCATGTGTGGAGAGAAAACAAAGTTAACATTTTAGGCCCAGTGATGATTCTTCACTTCCAAAGAAAGATGGAAAAACTCAAAATATTAATGCTGTTTCTCTCTTTACGGATGCTGCCAGACCTGCTGACTTTCTCCAGTATTTTATTAACTTTTAAATGTTTGTAGGCATCTGACTTTTAGAAACACTCACTCAAGATAAGCCACATATCAACATTATTACTGTGACCACCTAGCTCCACCTCCGTAACATTGCCTGACTTCATCATTGCCTCAGTTCAACTTCAGTTGAAAGTCTCTTCCATGCTTTGTGACTTGATTATTCCAATACATCCCTAGCTAGCTTCCCAGTGTAGACTTGAGGTCATCCAAACCCCACCTGCCTGTATTGTAAGTTTCGCAAGTCCCATTCATAGGACGATATTTGTGACCACTTAAGCAACACTTCAATGGCATGCATAGCATCTTTATCTTTGAAATCTCTTACAGTCCTACAACACTGTGAGGTATTTGCACTCCTCTCATACTGATGCGAATTACCCCACCAACAGTGACTGCACCTTCAGCTTTTAAGGCCTTAAGGTTTGCAATTCTCTTCCTAAACAATTTTCCCTCCTTTAGTGCACCCCTTAACAACTATCCTTGAACAAGTTTTTGGTGATGTACTCTAATATTTCATTATATGACTCAGTATCAAATTTGCAATACTCTTCAGAAGCGAGTTTTGAGAAGATTTGTAGCTCAGGTTGAGGTTTTGGATGTAGGTTTGCTCACTGAGTTTGAAGGTTCATTTCCAGACATTTCGTTACCCTACTAGGTAGCATCTTCAGTGGGCCTCAGGTGAAGCAATGCTGAAAATTCCTGTTTTCTATTTATATGTTTGGGTTTCTTTGGGTTGGTGATGTCATTTCCTGTGGTGATGTTATTTCCTCTGGTGAAGTTGCTTCCTATTCCTGTTCTCAGAGGGTGGTAAATGGGGTCTAACTCGATGTGTTTGTTGCTAGAGTTCCGGTTGGAATGCCATGCCTCTAGGAATTCTTGTGCGTGTTTTTGTTTGGCTTGTCCTAGGATGGATGTGTTGTCCCAGTTGAAGTGGTGTCCTTCCTCATCCATATGTGAGGATACTAGTGAGAGAACTAGAGAGATACAACTACAGAGATACGACAAAAGACATGACCCTCTCTCATTCCTGACCTCATTCCTTCTTTCTCACCCAAACAATTCTTTTGTCTTCCCCTTTCTGTCACTTTCATGCAATCATTAATTTCTTCACTGTCATGTATTTTGCTCCCCTCATCCCGACCTTACCCATTGCTTTCCCAACTACCTTCACAGTGGGAACTCCCTTTGATAAACTCGCAGTTACTCTCTATAAATTCTCTTTGCATTTCCAAAGGTCTTTCTAGACACCCATTATTTCATCTATACGAGCAGTGACTCTAGCTGCTTTATTGTCCTCTTACCAAACTGTCCATCCACTATGGGCTAATTATTGCCAAGCTCCTTTCCATTCTGTTCACCCTGCCTATCACTGCCCCCTTGATAGTACAAGCTAAACCTTTCCCTCCAAGGCACCTGAGTTGAAAAGTGTGGAGCTGGAAAAGCACAGCAGGTCAGACAGCATCAAGGAGCAGAAGAATCAACGTTTCAGGCATAAGCCCATCCAGAGACCCTGTTCAGTTATTAATAAGCCCCTGGCTTTCCACAACTTTTTTCTGGATGAGAAACAACATGGCTTTAATAAAACTAGCTACAGCAAAAACAATGTGTGCCTTTTTGCCCCAGTACTGTTACTTCTGAAGTCATGCAAGTATCTGTTTTTGGCTTCTTCAGCCTCTTTCCCATCAGCCATTTGTTGGAAGAATCCTAAAACATGTCCACTCCCAGCACCTTTCTCATCATTTAGATTACTTACAGTGTGGAAACAGGCCCTTCGACCCAACAAGTCCATGCCGACCCGCCGAAGCGTAACCCACCCATTCCCCTACATTACCTAACACTACGGGCAATTTAGCATGGCCAATTCACCTGACCTGCACATCTTTGGACTGTGGGAGGAAACCGGAGCACCCGGAGGAAACCCACGCAAACACGGGGAGAATGTGCAAACTCCACACAGTCAGCCGCCTGAATCGGGAATTGAACCCGGGTCTCTGGCACTGTGAGGCAGCAGTGCTAACCACTGTGCCACCGTGCCGCCCTAAACATCATCTCTATTATGTCTCTTGATCTCTCCTCTGTCTCTGTTGACAGATTGAGTATGTGACATCCAGTCCTGGAAAAGACCAAATCCATAGTATTTGGCCCTCCGCACAAAGTTTCTGTTTGTTCTTCCAAGGAAATTCTTATGTTTACTTTTTGTCTGTTTTTACTCTCCAATAATACATTCAACTTCTTTACTTTGTTTGATTTTAATTCATGATTCCTGCCTTTGATTCTGTTGTTTTCTTTCATTTGTGAGAGAATTAAGGCATAGGGCATGAGATTCTAGATGTATCATTGGGATCACTGTCCTGTTAACAGATCCATGACCCAACACCTTGTGAGCTAAAACACAATACAATATAGAGTAAATATAGTGCTGTAACATGTACACCCTGACTGTAAGCACCAAGAAAACAATGGTTATGAGATAAGCTGCTACATCTCTACCCATGGTCACAGTGACTAAATCCCCCTGGGAATTGCTTTCACTACCTTACGTCTATGGTGACAAACTCTTCTGATGAAGAGTTCAATACACACATAGGAAAAGTGACAACCTCCTTTCATCGAATTACAAAATACATAAGGGATAACAGTAAATGGCCCTGAGGCCAAAACCAATAGTTTATAAGGCATGCAATCTCAGCATTTTACTGTAACTATTTTAATCAACCTATTTGGATATGTTATAACACAACTCTGAGGCAGGTGGGACTTGAACCCTGACCTTCTGGCTCAAAGGTAAGGGCACTACCACTGTTCCAGGTTACGAAACATGGGCAGTTATAGCTACCAGGAAAATAATTTCAATAATTTCTATCCCACTATCTGCAGCAGAACAGGGTATATCCTGCCATTACGGGTAGACCACATCATGGGCATACCCTGCCATTATGGGTATACCACCTCAAGGGGTTATCCCGCTAGAACAAAATCATGAATCCTGCAGTCCTCTCAAAGGCAGAGCTCCCATGTGTATTGGCACCAATCAAATGAAGGCCACTTAGGTGGATTGGGTAGAAGAGAGATGGATACCCAAGGACCTTCAATACATTTGGCAGCTGAAACCAGTTAACTAGAAGAAGCGCCAAAGGATGCGCCACTTTAAAGATTCTTGTAAGTGTAATATGCAAGTCCTAAATATCGATTTTCAAACCAGTGAGTCATTAGCTGCAAAAGAGGGAATTGGCAATTGAGCTGGTGGGCTGGCGTGCACCACCATAATGACAAGCAGCTACAGCAGCTTAGCAACAAGAGCCGAACAACAGAAAACAAGAACCTACAACTTCACTTGGTATGTGTGGCACTTCAACAAGACCTGTTTCTCAAAAGTTGTCCTTTCCTAGCCATCTACAAAGGTGCCCCAAATGAACATCCTCCCCCCCCCACCACTCTTCCCCCCCCCCCCACCTAAATGGATAGTTTGCTGCACATCCATCATATGGTATACATGGAAGGCTACCAACAATATAGTGTGATTTCTGTATTGACCATTAACGCTCTATTTAACATCACTAGCTGCCACACCCACCATTACAGCAATTTCTGTTCCAATGCTCCAGTTTGAATTCAGGTCAGCAGACTGTCCTTTCATTTGAGGCCATAGACTTGTGGAGGTATATGAATATCCCTGAGGATGTGGTCAACCTTACATTTTTGAGGGGCCCCAAGTTCAGCTGTCCCAGCTAATAGTCACTGCAAGGGTCCTGTAGCAGGGTTATGGTGAAGTCTTTATGATAACAGAGTTGTGGATCTTCTTGGTTGACAGAAACTTGTTCAACTGGTGAAATAGCAATGGAATCAAGCTCTTGTTAGTTGAGAATTGCAACCTACAGAAGGCAACAGCAAACTAGTGCAGTTCCTTGCCAAGTATATCAATGCACCATCATAAATCGTATAAACCAATTTTGTGGCTTAACAGATGCTACATTTATGCTGGTTACACATATAACAACAATAAGCTTAGGTTTCTCATTGTTCACAGCCTCCAACTGGACAAATCTCTCCCCACAATATTAGCTATGTCTCTAGCTGTCAGCTGTGAGTATTCTGCAACTATGTTTATTTAGAGAGCCTCTTCACATAACAATTAGATGTTCAGATGTTGCAGGAAAAGTCATTCATAGAGGCATAGAGATGTGCAGCATGGAAACAACCCATGCAGTCCAACATGTCCATGCTGACCAGATATCCTAAACTGATTTAGTCCCATTTTCCAGCAGTTGGCCCATATCCCTCTAAATCCTTTCTATTCATATACCCATTCAGATACCTGTAAAATGTTGTAATTATGCTAGCCTCCACCACTTCTTTTAGAAGTTCATTCCATACATACACCACCCTTTGTGTGACAAAGTTGCCCCTTAGGTTCCTTTTATATCTTATCCCTCTCAACTTAAACCTATGCCCTCTAGTTTTGGACTCCCCTACCCTTGGGAAAAGACCTTGACTCTCCAACCTATCCATGCTCCTGATGATTTTATAAACCTCTATAAGGTCACCCCATAGCCTCTGATGCTCCAGGAAAAATATCCCCAACCTATTCAGCCTCTCCTTAAATCCCAAACCCTCCAACCCTGGCAACATCCTTGTAAATCCTTTCTGAACCCTTTCAAGTTTAACGACACCTTTCCTGTAACAGGGAGAAAAGAATTGAAGACAGCATTACAAAAGTGGCCTAACCATGTCCTTTACAGCTGCATCATAACCTTCTAATTCCTATACTCAATGCACTGACCAATAAAGGCAAGCACACCAAACACCTTCCTCACTATCCTATCTACCTGGGGTCTACTTTCAAGGAACTATGAACCTGCACTCCGAGGTCTCTTTGTTTGGCAACATTCCTCAGGAACTTACAATTAAGTATATAAGTCTTGCCCTGATTTACCTTTTCAAATGTAGCACCTCCCATTTATCTTGATTAAACTCCATCTGCCACTCCTTGGCCTATCAGCCCATCTGATCAAGGTTCTGTTGTACTCTGAAGTAACGTCCTTCCCTGTCCAATATACCATCAATTTTGGTATCAACTGCAAACTTACTAACCATACTTCCTATATTCATATCCAAATCATTTATATAAATGACAAAAACCAGTGGACCCAGCATCGATCCTTGTGGCACACTGCTGGTCACAGGTCTCCAGTCTGAAAAGCAACTCCACACCACCACCACCACATTCTGTCTCCTACTTTCAAGCCAAGTTTTATCCAAGTGGCTAGTTCTCCCTGTATTCCGTGTGATTTAATCATCTCAACCAGTTTACCATTGGAACCTTGTCGAATGCCCTACTGAAGTCCATACAGACAACATCCACCGTTCTGCTTTCATCAATCCTTTTCTTCAAAAATCTCAAATTAGTGAGACACGATTTCCCATGCATAAAGCCATGTTGACTATCCCTAATTACTTCTTGCCTTTCCAAATACATGTAAATCCTGTCCCTCAGAATTCCCTCCAACATCTTGCCCATCACTGATGTCAGTCTGTGGTTCTGTGGCTTTTCCTTACAGCGTTTCTTAGATATTGGCACCACATTAGCCAACCTCCAGTCTTTCGGCGCCTCATCCATGGCTGTTGGTGATACAAGTATCTCAGCAAGGTATCCATCAATCACTTCTCTAGCTTCCCACAAAGTGTTAGGGTACATCTGATCCGGTCATGGGGATTTATCCACCTTTATGTATTTTGAGAATTTTTTTCCTCAGATACTTTTACAGCATTTTTGAACTTTTAAAATATTTATCCTGGAACCTACTTTGTATTTTCTATTTTGTTAACGTATTTTGTTATGTAAATGTATTTTGTTGTGTAAATTGCTTTCAAAATGCAAAAATGTTCCTGGCAGGTTAAATGAATTGAATTTTCATGTGTAAGGAATAAATGTATCGTGTGCATCTGACACATTCATTTGGAAATTGGAAGGATACTTAAGCATAAATTGGCATCAGCAAAATGGGATACATTTTCAATTCTAACTTCTGGGTTGCTCCCACAGAGGACATTCCAGACCTCAGAACATTTCACTGTGTAGCTCGAGGTTACTTGCAACATTGTGAGAATCAATGAAGTTGAATGCCTTTATACTCGCCTCTTGTAACTTTGGAGTGTTGATACATAATGTTATCAGATTATTTTAACTCTGAGTTTAATTCCATTCATGGTCTATTCCATAAAGATATTGCCAATTGTTCCATTAAGCCAATCTGAAAAGCACAATCCTAGATTTAATACCAGTTCTGTTTTGAAATAGTTGGTTTCTGCAGTGATAGTATTTATAATGCTACGGTTAACTTCAGTGTCTTTGGGTCAGACAAGGAAAAGATAAACCTGGAGTATGCCTGCTAAAATGTGTGTGATTTTGCGATAAAATAAGGTATTGCTGGCATTCTATGCTTCAGTTAACACTTGCTGAACTGAAGCAAGTTAGCTTCAGTTGATAGCTTGATATACACAGCTATCAATTAGCTTGATATACAGAGGAGTTTTGTACCTGTTTGCCAACAAGAGTCAGAACATGCAGAGGAGGTTGGAAGCAATGCTGTACCTTTTTGAGAGATGTCAGAGAATGGCTGCAGTCTGATGATTGCATATTTAATGGGCAACTCTTGACTGGCACTCTTCAATGCTGCATGTTCACGTAAAATAGAAATGTTTGAAGTTTACACAATATTGAAGCTGCGGGATGGAAAATGATCTGAAACAAAACATCTACAACTGAACACCACAACTGAAGAATTCTTGGAGGCAGTATCTTGACCCATGTGAGTATTTCATTCCTTGTCCAACACATGAAAAGGAGGGACAGATTTTAAGTCAGTATGTCTGGCAGAAACCGAACATCCTCTTTAACAACTTACCTGACTTCCAACCTGTCCAGCTTTCGATCATCTTATTTTCATGAGGCTGAAGCAGGTGAACTGCTTTCACTGAACACTTATTTTATTTGGGGATCTGGCCGGTGGAACATTGATGAGGTCAGGTCACTAAAATGGACCAGGCAGCTCCAGTTGTATTTTCTGAGTTTGGGGCCTGAGTGTTCCACCAGCTGATCACCAAGGAGTTAAAATTCCCCCAGTGTCTGCTCAACTTCACCCCTCATTATCCCATCAAATACTTAATCTGTTCTGGTGAATGCAAGATCTTAGAGGTGATAGCACAAATTCTAACCCTCTGTTTCACTGAACACCCCACCAGAGCTGTGTGTGCACTAAATTTAAGTAAGTCCTAGAGTGAAAACACAAAAATATTTAGGGTTCAGGTTATTATAGAGTCACACAGCACAGAAACAGACACTTTCATCCAATTCTGTGGTGTCTGGCAATAGAGATGCCTCTTGGCATGGAGCTGCACCAAAAATTCACTCAAAACCCAAATGTTGTTTTCACATACAAGTGAGAAGATCTCCATTCCTGAGAACCCACTATAGTATTTGAAGGAAAAAAGGCCCTTACCTTTTATAAATCTACTTGTCTTTGTTGCCAATGGCTCTAAGATTACCCTGTCTAAATGTGTGGGTAGGTGGGTGGTTGGGGCATTGGGGGGAATACACATAAGGCGTATTGATAATTTCTTCTGGTACCTGTCTCTGAACTGCCAGCTCTGAACTGAGATTCCTGAAGAAGGGCTTATGCCCGAAACATCGATTCTCCTGTTCCTTGGATGCTGCCTGACCTGCTGCGCTTTTCCAGCAACACATTTTCAGCTCTGATCTCCAGCATCTGCAGCCCTCACTTTCTCCTCCTGTCTCTGAACTGCCAGCATTCAAGGAGGAGAAGAGGTTTTCTACCCCAATTAGCATCGTGTGCTGCAAAATCTGTATTTGATTAAAACTAGCCTCTTCTGACCAGGCGGGTTTAGCTAGAATAACTCACTTGGACTTGGTTTATCTTGGTTGGAAAGTTATTTTTAAACAAAAATAAATCAATATCACCCAATTTCCTGTCAGTTACTGGATACCTCAATTTCTTCTGCCAAGGATGGACTGCAGCTCAGAAACTAGAATCAAGAAGACAATTAAATTAAACCACAGCATCATTCAAGCTCATTGTCAAGAGGAATTTAAAGTGAGGTTGAACAGTATTAGCAGCAATGCATTAGAAAATATTGGCAGCACTCATTCCTCCCAAAAGGATCCTGGATTGTTCAACAGCTAGATTACCTTTTGAATAATAAAATTCATAATTAAACACATTTTTAAATTATAAATAGATTTTAAGACTAATATGAACTGTTGGTAATAAGTAACAGCTTTCCCAGCCCATTATGACTTACACATTCATTGTTTGAAGATCAGTCTCAGACCATCAGTCTAAGCCTCCTTTATTTGTATTTGAACAGAACAGTGAATGAACAGTGCAGAGCCCACATTAAAAGAACAAAATAAACTAAACAGTGCAAGCAGAGAATAAGTTAATAGAAAATTTATTTCATGCTAGACTTTTTTTGCATATCATATTGTGCATGCACGTATTCAGAACTAAATTGCATACAGTGCTGAAGTATTGATTCCAACTTTAGGAGTCCAAATTGGAGTGAAGTTATTCGCTGACACGGACTGGCAGTCCTGCCACAAAAAACTGACACAGATAAATTGGTACTGTTCAATGGAATGCACACTTCCTAATTGAGAGTCTGTAAGTCTGAAATATACAGTAGTAAATGGAAAGAGGCCAAGACCATCTGGATGAAGAGTTAATATCCATAGAGATACACATGTCCAGAAAATACAAGATCACTAGCATGCCAACCTAATCAGAGACTGGGGCAAAAGTGCTTTCTGAATACATGGTTTTAAAGGCTTGCATCTGATGTAGCTCTGAAGCATAGAGGAGTGGTCAATATGACCGATCGCCACCTACATATATTTTTCTCTAATCTTGCACTGATTCATGAATTATACAAAAAAAAATCCATCGCAAATAATATAGTTAATTATAATTCTTTTACATTATGATTACATCAGAGTTAGGTAAAATTAAAAGAGTTTGAAGAAAACAGAACTTCTGATTTAAAGGTTAATAATAGAATTACAGTTTTTATAACATGCAGTTCATGCTGGCAAATAATTACAAATCTTCTACAGTTTTTTTTCCAGAAACAATTTGTTTTAGAAACATCCAACAACTCTGGGTCAAATCTGTAACACACAGTGGTCCTTAGAAATCTGTTTGGCTTGGAGTAGTTTTGCTTCTCTTAAAGAGGTTGGTCTTCTTCTCTTGAAATGTTCCCAGTGGGCAGATAATTGCCCACAGAGCGTCCAATTCTGTCCCAGCACATTAAGTTACTCTGACTGCCCCTGCTTGCATATATTTAGCAATGACAGGGCTGCCTTTGCAGAAATCTGCATGCAAAGAATACAGTGAATACTTGAGCTTCCTTCCCCTGTCCTTCAACATATATGTGGCATTTTGTTTCTGTTAAATAAATTGATAGCTACATGCAGAGGCGGCAGTGTCTTTCTTCTAAAGACCTTTGCATGCACCCGGACTAATTGGCACCTCTACAGAGTATTGCTTGCAACTGGTTTGGCTTCCATGCAATGGCTCAAACTGCATGTTTGCCTGAACTCCTTCAGGGTCCAATGACTCAAAAGATCCTGAGAAAGAAATCTTCAAACGTTGACCAGGTGCAGCAGCAGACAAAGTTTACCCATTCCCAAAAAGCCAGTAAATTCATAATTGGAAAGCTAGGCACCCACAGCATTTAGGCTGCACCACCAATTATTGGGAACTGCGTGTAGCTGCATAACCTCCAACTATGCGCCAAATACATGCAGCATACGGACCACCGGTGCCTCTGTGTGTCTGCGTAATGTCATCTAGAAACTACCACGGCTTGTTCCACCTAACGTCAACAGTAGAACCACCAGAAGCAAGGTGCTACCCAGAGACATGCGATCTTCAGACTTATTACCTGGTTTTATGCAAGACAGTATAGGCTGTAGGACTAAAGCTTTGGACCATTCTCAGCTACTAATCCATGCTATAAAATGGATGGTATGGGAGACGGAGAATGCCTCAATGGACAAGGAGAGCTGTAGAGCGAAGAAGACACTGAAGGCAATTTTAGTATATTTCTGCTCATGCCAGCTCTGTTGTTTAGGCTCCTTGAGTTTTCAAAACCTTTATGTAAGGAAAAATGCAAAGTACAGCATTGGATCAACAATAGAATGGATAATGATGAGTCTACATCATTGCCAGTCTGGTAAAGCATCTCCATGCATTTGCATGCTCAGAGTAGTATCACTGTTAATGAAAGACAAAGAGCAGTTACTAGGGCTTGCTCCTACCTCCCAAGGTTCACAACTTTTATTTCACCAGACAATAGTTCCTAAGAAAGCACTTGGGTGATGTGATAGCCATGAATGTTATGTTGGACATGTTGTCCATAGTGCTTGCCCCTGTGCTAATCTGATTGTAGTTCAGTTTCAGGGAACTGTTGAACTCTGTTTAGTCAAATATAATTAATTCACTAATTTAAGAGGTTAGGACTGTCAGTTTTAGAGTAAATTATTACACCAATACAGCTAACAGGTTAAAAAAAAAAGACAACATATATTCCTTTGTATCATCCCTGAGATGGCAACAATTCACTCAAACTTCAAGTCAAAATGCAGCAAAGGGACAACAAAAATATTACTGGAATGCAAGTGGATATAGCTGCCAAGTCCAATTCAACTCAGCTTCTGGTCTCCACAGATAGACAATAACCACTCTATGTTCTTGCATTTTCTTTTCCACTATTGATTATTTATATTAAATTGGCTATGTTTCAAATGGAGTGGGGAATGAGTTTCCAAATCAAGATTACGTCAAGGCTGGTGATGTGAGTACAGTTGGCAGCCCTTACTCTAAAGCAGAGTCGACTTGCCAAGACAAAATGGAAAACATGGGCATTTGAGACTTAAATTGTAGTATACAAATGTCTGAAGCACATCAAACAGGGCAATTTTGAACTGGTAAATATTGATTTAAAAATAATTTTTGATTAGAGAACAAAAATACAGAAAGTAAATAAAAGGTTGCTATGTTGTGTTGTAGATCTTTTCTGAGGTAGGAATTATAGAATGAGAAAGACAATTATTTTCAGACACCTATTTATTAGTTACCCTTGGAGCCAGGTGAAAGGTGAAATTAATCTAAACTGTTACCATAGCAATGGCAGTGCCTAAATGGAGATATTAATGCAAAAAATGTAAAAGGTTCATATATACAGTTTCCATATAAAACCTTTCATGTGGATTTTGTACATAGCAAAATGAAAGATTTTGGTGCTGAAGAAACAACTTTTTTTCTCCAGCAATGACCATATCAAATATTCCTAGATTGGGTATTATATACTAAATGACTAATTTAGACAGAAAGTAAAATGCTTTCTAACCAACTTCAACATCCCATTGCCTTTACCTCAGAAAAAAAAACTGCCTGCAGTGCACTTTCATCCATTTGCCCACACTCTCCAATATGTCAATTTGCCAAAGTAGGGATAGGTTTCAGTGCAGAAGGACCAATCCCATTCAGAAATGTTCGAGACTGTCCATACTTACTGCTCAAAAGAGAGAGGATTTTTCTTTCTATCACTGTAACAGTGATATGAACCCAATCTACAGAGATTAAAAAGTGAGCACCTAATTCACCTAATCACCACTGCACACCCTACTCTCTTATCTGGCATCTTTCAGTTTTCAATCCAGGAAAAATCCCATGGTTTTACATATATCAGGGATGTGGTTAAAATTGCTTGACTCTCATCAGAAAATGAATGCCTCAAAAATTTAAGGTAATTAGATAAAATGAGTTAGTGACCTAGTCAGCAAGGTGTTGAAGAGTTGCCTCTGTTTCTAGACATTCAACTCCTATCGACCTGAACAATGAAAGTCAAATGCAGCAAGCAATGAAAAGATGCAAACATTAAAACAACTGAACAAAAGAATGCAATGTTCGGTGTACTGGTAAAATAAGCTGTGCCAAAGTCATTTTACTTGGATTTATTTGTTTTAAGTGATTAACTAGAAAATGGGTCAACCAATTGACTTTATCATATTTCCATAGAAGTCCTTCCATAGGTCATCGGTGTTAACTTAGTGATGAAAACCAAATTGATACAAGTTTGCTATGAGGTTTAGCCCGATGATATCTCACTCCTTTTAATGCCTGCAATGAGCTGAAGGAATGACTGGGAACTCTTTAGTCTTTCATATGTGTCGGAATTGGCTTCTTATGATGCCAATTTGATACTATTCTGAAGTCCATTGAAGCGTTTGAAGACTAGACATGCAACCAATTCCATTTCAAACATGCACAAAAAACTTAACATTGAACTGATCTACAAGAACACATACAGGATGAATTTAAGCTGAAAGGTTTCCATCGTTCATGCTGGTAGAAACACACTTCCACGGGCCAACAATATGCTGACATTGAAACACACTAGTGAATTACTCTTTAGCCAATCTGTCCAATACGGAATCAAATTCAACACTTTGCTACAAAGATAATTTTAGCTGAGGTTTTTGAGCTACTTTCTTATGAAAGTGTTGTGATCAATTTTTTTTAGTCTGGCTTTTGATTTACTTTATAAATTATATTTACATATTAAATGTTCTCTATAGAAGACTGTCCATCAGAAATGGCACATGAAACTCCTATATACCACACCAATGGTATGGTTTGGATAACACTGTCTCTCTATGTATAATTCTATATATATACATATATATATATACAATACACCAGTGAGAGGACTTGAATGAAATTCTACACTTTAATTCATGGCGCTTAGCGTCTTTCTAAAATCTCTATGGAATTTCATAGACAATTACTCTACACAGCTAAGCATTGCTTATTAATCCATGATATACCTTCTTCAATGCAGCTGTATATCCTAGCAATACTAGATTAACAGATTGATATGTATACCTATAAGGTTACTGTATCTTGCCTGTGTATTACGTACCCTTTCTTATTCCTCCATCGGGTGGACATGCAAATTCCCCGGTTGATAAGAGGAAGCAGGGTCCGTCTCTGGCATTCCTCTCCCTGGTGTTAGAACGAGTGAAGGGGAGGTGATCCTCAGGCGTCAGTGCCTGGTCAATATGAGGACAATCTTCGTTTGCCAATGCTGCATTTGCTGCATCACCGTTCTGTTTAAAATCTTCAAATATACAAGCAAAAGCTGAATGAAATGCTAGGTACTATGTTTGCGTTTCTTACTAAAGGTTAGTAGAATCTACGCTTTGTAACGCTCTATGCAATCTACTAAATTACTCCAGAGGCAGCACATTCAGCCAATAAAATATTTTGCATTTGCAAATGAAATCACACAAATATAGTAAGCAACGGCACCAAACTGTGAAATAGGTTTCATACTTCTAAAGAAAAAATATGCATGGAATAGAATGAGCAGAACTTTGAGAGACAGAAACAATCAAGTTCTAAACATTAGCTGATGGAGGAATATAAATACACACTACTGTGATTGATGTGTTGTACAGGGAATACTTCTAAGTTCAATAGTAGGAGACGATCATCAAAAAGTATTGATTGCTGATACTCTGGTCAGTGGGCTTAATTGAAATGTGATTGGGGATAGATCAGGTTGTGCCTGTTGATCAAAGATTGATATTATATTTGTGTAGATTGAAACTTTAACAAATATTTTTTCACACACAATCATGTCCTCAATTTGTATGGCAGGCAGCAAGACTTTTAATCATCTGTACGGACCTATTACCATGCGGCATCAAGTAGCAATAGTCTGATCTATCAGCCACTTGCATCCATCAGTAAAATCTAATTTCAACTCAATGCAGGGTTACCATTTTCATTATTAGCAATTACTTTCCTTTGATCACAAACACACATCCCAACATCACAAACTGCATCAATACACATCATCTACCACTTGCACATGACACTGTCACAATGAAATGATACAGGTCTCTCCTTTCCCCAACACCCAAAACTGTTCATTAAATACAATGAGTGAAATAGTGTGGGTATGTGAGCATGGAAAAAGTGAATGTTCTATGGAGAGAAAATGATGACACTATGAAGAGCATAGAAAGAATGCTGAAGAAGACATGGAGGTGGACAGTGGGCCAGAAAATAGATTTTTCCAGCATTCAGTAACTGCATATATTTGGCTACATTCTAATTGGGGGGTTTAAGTACCAACTCATTAATTAAAGATTTGAGATTTAATCTGCTGCCAGACAAACAGCAGAATGGCTACTATGTATCAAGATGCCAACTCTGATTTTTCTTTTGTCTCATTCTCTCTCCATCTCTCTGGTGACCTTTATTTATCAGTCAATATATACTGACTATTTGTGGATAGTACATAGCCACCATGAACAAAGGGATCATTGCCAGCTGGAGACAGGTGTAGAAAAGTAGTGCAAAATATGCATTTTACATGGGCCTTGTTCAATTAAATTAAATTGCAACAACGTAGGAGAGACATCACTCTTAGAAAAATAGTTCCTCTGGGAATTCAGTAATTTGCTTTACTCTGTAGCTGTTAACTTGCTTTGGGGAATCAGTTAGCTTGGTTGGCTAGGCAGCAAATTTGCAATGTCATATGATGCCAACAGCATGGATTCAATTCCTGTCCTGACTAAATTTACCATGAAGGACTCCCCTTCTCAACCTCTCTCCTTGCTTGAGGCGTACTGACCCTTACTGTCAGTTGTCTCTCTCTCTCTCTCTCTCTCTCTAAAGGGACAACAGCTCTCTTGTCCTATAGGACTATGGCAACTTGAATGTGCTATTCAACTAATTGTTCATCACTTTTGTTCAATGAGCTGAACCAGATACAAAAGCAAAATACTACAGATGCTGGAAATCTGAAACTAAAAAAGAATCTGTCAATACTCAGCATTTCAGGAAGCAGTTTTAGATTGAGAAACAGAGTTAACATTCCAGGTCAGTCACTTTGTCAGAACTGGCATAAATTATAAAAGCAGATTTTATGGAATGACCAAGAAGGAAAGGTCACTGATGGAGAGGATAAAATGGAAGATCTGTGATAGGGTAGAAAACAGGAGAGACTAACTAATAAAAGGGATGATGGTGCAAAGCAAAACAATTATATTTGAACTTGTAAAGAAACAAAACACAGTCCAATGGAGGACAAAATGGAGAAATACACAATCATCACCAAAGTCTGAAAACATAGGGACAAAGATAAAATTGTTGAAAGCAATGCTGAAAACTGTAATGTTCTGCATCGAAGGGTGACTTCTGTTACTTGAGCTTTCAGTGAGCTTAATTGGAGTAGTCTTAGAAATAGAGAAAAAAATGGTCAGGATAGAAGTGGGGCAGCAAATGAAACTAAGGGGAGACTGGAAGCTCGGGATCATAATTGCAAACTGAATGGAGGTGGTTTGCAGACCAGCCACCTTAATAACCTCTGGCCTCTTGAATGTAAAGGAGACCATATCAGGAGCAGCAAATGCAGAATACTAAACTCAACCTGATAAAAACATTGTTAGTTTACTGAATGGAGTGTAATATGTAAAAAGCAAGGAATTAATGGATTTGGGACTGATGGTGGAGTGGACCAAATTGGTGAAACTGTTTTTTTAGTGTGCTGAAAAAGGCGGATGGGCAAGATTGTACTTAGTAATGATATATAGTTAGAGGGAATGCATGTGTCAGAGGGTCATCTATTGAACCCAGGTACGTGTGGAGTGTAACGTGAGGAAACTTTATAGTGGTTCTGGGAAGGTGGGAAGTGGTGAGAGCAGAAGTGCAGGAAATGGTGTGGACAGGTCAAGACCACTGTCAGTCACCCCTCAGCTGAGGAAAAAGACAGATAGACATTTGGTTACTTCCAAATTAGACTTCAAATTCTTTGAGAGATAAACTGAAGCTGTCCGTAAGTATGAATATGGATCATGACAGATCTGGCTGTGGAAGTTGGATTGGAGTTAGAATAAAAGTGTGGAGTTGTGTGAGGTGGTGATGAGGTGTGGTGTTGGATTAGAGATAATCCATGTTTCTAAATGTTAATGGCTTGATTTTAACAGATTATATCTTACTTATTTGTACCCTTAACACAGGGGAATAACAGGATGCCAGTTTACATTCTAAACATCACAGAAACATTGATTTAACAAAGCAGAAATATAAAGCATGCTAAAGAGCAATCCACCATCAAAAGACAGTGATAGAGTCAGTAACATGGAAATTATTTTTGACAATGTTGTTTATGATTGCTTCCTGCACTTGCTTTAAAATCCTCTCACTATTTTACTGGTAATAATCATCGGTTAAAATTCATTGATTAACTTTACTGTTAAAAAGAGAAAGAAATTTGGTAGGAGTGTAGATGACAACCTTGTGAACCATTATGTCTACTCTTTTGTTTTAGAAACATAGTTCATTGTTAAATATTCCAGGGTTAACCTCTCTGTTTATAATTTAATATCTCGTTTTCTCTCAGAAGGCAAACTTGTTAAAGGAAAATAAAACATTTCTTTTTGTGATATTAGCAGACGCACACTTAAAGCATTTGCTTGACACTCCTATTTTAATTCAGGTGTTAACCTGTTTATTTTAAATGTGCTCATTAGTATACAAATAGCAATTTCTAGGCTAAAAATTTTTAATACTAAAATAGGTGTTAGAAACATCTTAATCTGATGTGATTATGTGACTATATTTCTCTCATTGAAAGAGTTAAACATCTTTTGTACTAAAATGCACAATGATTTTATGCTAATTCACTCAGAAACAGCAGGGAAAGTGGCTTCTTCTCACATTACATTGCAGAAATATAATATTGTTTGTAATATTGCACTAAGTTATTTCAAGGAATATATGGTAGACATTTAAGAGCAACTGAGATCTATTTACAGAAAGACAAACTAAGGTCAATATTCTTTGCTGTGAAACTCTTTTAGACTACTTTTCTATGAGTTTCAAGTCTAACCCTGTATATATTTTCATGCAGCAACATTCCTGTAGGAAGTGGGCAGTAAATAGTCTCCAGAGAAATGATTTGCAATCCAAAACCTCTCAATGTAATCAATCTTCATTAATCTTACATTTCCTTACTATTGTTTAACCCCAGTCTTAATTTTCGTAGTTGACCAAATAAGGACAGGGATTCTCCTCAACCCACTTCCTAGACTGCAATACCTAGTTCGAGAGATTACTAACCAGTAAATTGTGAATATGCTAAATAATCCTAGTACATATAATATGTTTTGATAACCATTCTGAGATATAAATCTTCTACATTTTTTCTTCTTTTATCCAAAAAGAAAAATTGGCAGAAGCCATCAATTTACAGATTATAGTAAGAATCCACAACAGGCTGGTGATATTGAATTATCTCAATGATGAATGACTTGTTTCAAAGTAGGATCTACTGGATTGACTACATCCTATTTGGTAACATGCTTACTAAAAGGACATTTCTTACAAAACACTGGCATGGCTTAAATGTGCTGCCTTTCTAGAAACCCAAAGCTGGTTGGGATATAAAATGACTACCAGGGATAGGTGCAAAGGAGGCATTTGAGGATCAGATGGACATTCCTCTAAGAGGTTTCCTACCTGCTCTGTTTATTTCTAAAATCTCTTCCTGAGCGAGTGGGCATGTATCACTCTGTGTACTGTGATGTGGAGAGTTTACACCAGATTTACAATAATTGGGGGATCCCAGCTGGGGCGGTCTCGGTATATGCTTCTTTTTCTTCTTTGGTAATTTTTGTTTGGCCATCGCTAAGGAGTAATACATTCCAAAATTATTGACAATGACAGGGACTGGCATAGCAATGGTCAGCACGCCCGAAAGAGCACAGAGGGCTCCTACCAACATGCCCGACCATGTCTGAGGATACATGTCTCCATAGCCAAGTGTAGTCATGGTTACCACGGCCCACCAGAATCCAATCGGAATATTTTTGAAGTGTGTGTGATTATCAGCTCTCAGGTCATGGGGACTAGCACCTATCCTCTCAGCATAGTAGATCATGGTGGCAAATATCAGGACGCCGAGTGCCAAAAAGATGATGAGCAGCAGGAATTCATTGGTGCTTGCACGCAACGTATGTCCTAAAACTCTCAGTCCCACAAAATGGCGGGTCAGCTTGAAGATTCGTAGGATTCGCACAAAGCGGACCACTCGCAAGAAGCCCAGAACATCCTTAGCAGCTTTGGAAGACAAAGCACTGAGTCCTACCTCCAGATAGAAGGGAAGAATAGCCACAAAGTCTATGATATTGAGAGAATTCTTGATAAACTCCACCTTGTTGGGACAAAAAGTGATCCTCATGAGAAATTCAAAGGTAAACCATACCACACAGACTCCTTCGATGTACATTAAGAAGGCTTCTGTTTCAGTTTCCTGAATAACTTCCATCCGGGTTTCATTTCCATTCCTTACAATCTCTGTTCTGTTAACGATTGGATTAAATGCCTCATGGGTCTCAAGACAGAATGTGCTGATTGACACCAGAATGAAGAAAAGCGAAGCAAAAGCGCAGTACTGTGAAGAGATAAAAAAGAACAGAAAATCACTTGCAAGAATGGGATGATCATATCAAAACATCTATAAAGGTTCCAAACAATAAGAACATAATTATTTCTGTGAATAGGAAAAGATTCATTTTCCCAACCTACTGCTTCCTAATTGCTTGCAGTCCTACTTAACCATTTTCTCCCCATCAGGTAAATGTAGAGGTCTTACAGTCACAGAAGGGAGCCCTGTTCAAAACAAGCATATCTTGGAAAATCAACACTAAAACGTTGTTGCTCTAGCTCTTAACTGTGATCATATCTAGTTGCTGGGAGCTGAGGAATAATCAATTTACTGCTATATGATGCAACCATTTCACCTCAGAGACGAAACCCATTGCATCATGAAAGCACATATACTGTACTGTGTTTCAGCCGTCTCCTTCAATAGTTTTTAAGTGAACGTCTTTCTTAGATGTTAATAGTGTCATGAAATTTCAAGTCTGATTCTCAACTTTTTAGCGTGTGCTCCCATTATTTGGAACTTTATTGGAAATAACTTGTCTGGATCATTTGGGTAAATTTCTAAGTAATTATGATAATTACATTTAGGTCACATTGAAGTTGCTTTTCTGTTGAACAATTTGAACAATTAACCCAATTTCTTTTCCATCCTTTACAGTTTATGGTATTAGAAGCATTGGTGTTAATTTTCCTGGAAAGCTTGAACTGGACTGGAAAGTTTCAAATAGAACCCCTTATTTAAGTAGGGAAGGAAGCAGAAAACAGTAACATATGAACAAGAAATAAGAGTGAGCGACTTGGCCCTTTGAGACTGTTCCTCCATTCAATAAGATCATGGCTGATCTGATTTTAACCTCAACTCCACATTCCTGAGAATATTTCACCCCATGGTCATCAATAATCTATCTACTGCTGCATTAAAAATATTTAAAGATTCTAGATCCACTGCCTACTGAGAAAAGCAGTTTAAAATCTCTCACCTCTCTGAGAGAAAACAATCTTCATCTTAAATCAGCAAACCCTTATTTTTAAACAATGATCCCTGATTATGGATTCTTCCATAACAGGAAAAATCCTTTTCACATCCACCCAGTAAGGACCTCCCCCAAGGATCTCACATGTTTCAAATAAGTCACCTCTGACTCTTTTAAACTCCAGAGGATACAGGCCTAGCCTGTCTAGCCTTTCCTCATGAGACAACCCACTCATTCCAGGTAGAGCATAGTCAACATCTGAACTGCTTCTAGTGTATTAGCATCCTTCTGCAAGTACAGTGACCATTACTATACTTAGTACTCCAGACTTAATCTTGCTAACTCCCTGTACAACTGAATTGCAACCTCCCTATCCTTGAATTTAATTCCCCTTGCAATAAACGATAACATTTTAGGAAACTAAGGCCAATTAGCTTGACGTCTATCATGAGGAAGGTATTAAAATTGATTATTAAACAGATTTTAGCACTTAGAAAATCTCAGGGTAATCAGGAAGAGTCAACATGATTTTGTCAAAGAGAAATCATGTTTAACCAATTTATTGGAGTTCTTTGAAGCATTAAAACACACAATGGATAAAGGGAAGCATGTATTTGTTCTCTACATTTCCAGAAGGAATTGTTAAGGTAACCTATCAAAGGCTATTATGGAAAATAAAAGCTCCTGTTTTGGGACTAACATTTTAGCATAGAATATAAATTAGAATAGAAGATTGGCTGCTTGGTAGAAAACTGCAAGGATGTAAAAGTGGATCTTTGCCTGATCGGCAAGGTGTAATCAGTGGAGTCCACAGGAATCTGTTCTGGTGCCTCAACCTTTTACAATTTACATCAATTACTTAGATAAGGGGAGCTGAGACATGGTATCTAAATTAACACTTGACCTTAAGATAGGTGGGAAAGTATGATGCAAAGAAGACATTAGAGCTGAACCTTTTTTTTTGTCAAGTCTGAATTGCATTGAGTTTTTAAAGGGATTTCCACCATTAGGATATAGGAAGTTTTTTTCATCAGAACACACCAAGTTCACCTCAATAACTACCTACACTGCCCCAAGATGTCGTCACATCCAAATCCAGCTCCATGTTACCATGCATTGTTCCCAGAACAACTTGCCACTCAGCGGATATCCCAGAGTTCACTATCATTCCTTGTGCACCCACCATCTTTAAAGGTTCTTTGTACACCCAGACAAGCACAGTCAGTCCAGAGTAGCATCCTGACATTTTCCCCAATTGTAGCAGACAGGGGAAGATTGGCACCTCATTCGCGGGCAGGGGCCTGGAGCTCCTGCTGGACAGGGTTGGGCAGAGGCTTTTCTTTCCCTAGGTCCAGCAATGGAGGCCATGACAGCAGACCATACCAGCCTGGTCTGAGGTTGCCACCTGTGTTTAAGTAGTCTCGGCTGTCTCGAGGAATGTCCAGCACTGTAGGAAGAAGGTCAATGATCATCTCCAGTCTGCCAGCATAGGTGCCAGCACCTTCTCTGCAATACCTCACACTCTCCGCTTCTGTATCCATCTCCCCTCAAGGCTCATGCTCTATCACTCTCACGATTGCATGCAACATCTTGCCTCATTCACTCTCACGCACCTAACCACAAAACCCACTAATCCTACATGTCCTTAGTGCTGCCTACCCGACTTGTTCAGGACACCTCCCCACCAGCACCAAAAGTAACAGTTGTGCCGTCCGCTTTCATCTTCCATTATAGCTGCCTCTCTCTCATTTCAAGAGAAAAGGCAGAAAGGCTGAAATTGAGTAGGCTGTCCAACATTTCATTCCTCACCCTTATGTAGAGAGCATCCTAACTCTGATTGCCCCAAGTGACTGACTGACTGTGTCCAAGGCCCTTGACTGGTATCGAAGGCTGCCCTTTACTTACTGTACTGGAATCCTGGAGTAGGGTAATCGCACTGAGTGACCACACTAATACTCATACAAGCCTCCTGGCTTTGTGTCTGCACTAACAACAAAGCAAGGTACTCTGAGCCTGTATCACTGGCTGAAGGGCAAAGCACATAAAGACAATGCAACGTAAAGATGCTTTGAACATCCAAGTAGACTCAGTGAGTGAAGAACCAGAGATGCAGCCTGGTCCAGTCCATATGCTGGCTCTTGTCCAGCATTCCCTCTCAATTTTTTACCTTCTGTGGGGACCTCTAAGATCCACGCACAGCAACAACTTCAGGAACCTTAAAGTCAATGCTGCGAACTGCATCTGCATGCCCAATCGCTGTACGCAGAACATTGGAGCACATAGCTTAGAGAGAAAGATGGTGCATGTCCTTGACTGCAGTGTCTTCACAGCAGATTTACAGTGATAGCTGTCAGTGCAGCCAGAGGTGCAGCATTGAAATGCAGAAGCACCTTGTAAGTGGATTGGAGGTGCATCATGAGGGCTCTTTGAGGCTGATACACATCAGATGCCAATGTCTGTGGACATGAAGTGTGTGTGGCCAATGCCCCTGGATAGCGCCATGAGATGTAGCCTCAGTTCAACATGGAAGCAAGTGACGAGCTAAAGTTGCCAGGTACCCACTGTGACCTCCATATTGAACGTTCTCAAATTCAGATTGTTAGGTGTATTTGGTAAGATAGTAAGCTGATTACTAATGAGACAAGTTGGGCTGTATTAAGGTGTTTAACAAACAATGATTCCTCTTAATTGGCAATATGCTGTTATCGAGTGAGAAACTCAACGTGCTGCTTGTGAGTCACAAAAAGGTAGAACCCAGGTACAGCGTGTAATCAAGAAGGTTAATGGGATGCTATTCTTTATTGCAAGAATAATTGAATATCAAGTGAGAATTTTATGTTTCAATTATATAGGTTATTGTTGAAACAACATCTCAAATACTTGTGCTGTGTTGGTTTCCTTATTAAAGGAAAGATTTAAGTCCATTGGTGACAGATCAGGGGAGATTTATCAAATTCATAGCTGGAATCAGTAGGTTGCCTTATAAAGATAGGTTGTACAGGCTGGGCGTGTTTCCACTGGAGTTTAGAAGATGTGGCATGACTTAATTGAAGGCTGTAAGATCCTGATTGGTCTTGACAAGGTGGACATGGAAAGGATGTTTCCTCCTGTGGGTCAGTCCAGAAATAGAGGGCACTATTTTAAATTTAGTGGTTGCCCCTTCAGGAGGTGAGGAGAATATTTTTCTCTCACAGAGATATGTGACTTTGGACCTCCCCCTCCCCCTGCCCCACTCATAAGGCAGTGGAGGAGGTAGGTCATTAAAATATATTTAAGACATACGTTCTTGTTAAGCAGGGCAATAAAGGAGTATTGGCGCAAGATAGCAATGTAGAATTCAAAACATCAATATATCAGTCATGGTATTATTGAATAGCAGAGAAGCTCGAAGGGCCAATTGGGCTATTTCAGCTCATATTTCAAATGTTCATAATCATTCTTCCATTTATATTCTCAAAAGCAAAGATGTCTTTCATATATAATATAAAAATAAGAAATACTGGAAGAACTCAGTGTGGCTGTGTCTATGGGGAGAAAAACAGACTTAATGTTTCACGTCCAAATTGAATCTTCTTCAGACCTGCCTTTCATATGAATTGATGAACCAGAGCTGCACTGGGTAATCCAAATACAGTCAGGCCAATATCTTGTATAGCAGCAAGCCTAACTTCTCATAAATCCTAATACCTCTTTTTCACTGCAGCTGATCACTAAGTTAAACATTTTTGGTAGATGGATGTTTAACATGATACATTAATAAAGAGATTTTTATTTTATTATATACTTGTTGTGTATCTTTACATAGTGTTTTGATACAAATCACTGGTTTGCTAGTCCATTTCAGCATCAAGTTAAGAGTCAACCTCATTGCTGTGGGTCTGGAGTCACAGATAAGCCAGACTGGGTAAAGATGGTAGATTTACATCTCTAAGGATGTCAGTGAACTAGATGAACTTTTATGAAAATCCATGTAGCTTATGGTCACTGTTACCAATGCTAACTTTATTATTGTAGATTTATTTAATTAATTGCATTTTTAAATTCCACCATGTGCCATTGTGGGATTTGAACTCATTAGTCCAGGCCTCATTATTATTATCCTACTAATAACATTTATGCTATTCTGCCTTTCCCAGGTAACACATTTTATTTTAAGCATATTTATGCCAGGATCATAAAGAAAATAATTTCTATATTTATGACCTCGACATAGCTTTCAGAGTCATTTTTTTTATTTAGTTAAAGCTCCTCCTTTTATCTTTGCTCCCAGATTAATGGACACCCAACTAAAGTCAGGTGCTTTATTTTATAATGGCATTAAATTGAGAGCGCTGAGTAGAAGAAAGCAGGAAATTATGAATATCTCTTGATGAATCCTTTTCTACCATTAATGTTGATTTGTGATGGATGTAGTGTCACTACTATGAATACCAAAATTTCATGCCATGTTCAAAAGTTTTAAAGTGCTGTATTTCTCACTAATATGTCTTTAGCAATAACAATGACCCATTTGGACAGAGTTCTTGAATTCTGAGTATCTCTGCTTTGATACAGAACTGGAAGGAGAAAATATGATTCGCAGATTGAGTGCGGTCATGAAATTCATTAGCCCTCTGACTACTTTGTCAATGTAATAATCTAAATTTACAATAATGCTGGCCCTGTACAGATACTGTTCACAGGTTGATGTGTGGCACATTACCAGATTAATTCACACAGAGCTCTAATTTGTATCTGACCTTGTCATCTTTTGCTTCACTACACAAGGACTGAAAATGATTCTGTTTTACACTGAACACTGACAAATACGTACATATAAAAGGAACTCCATACTATGCTGTAATATTCTGTGAATATGTGGAAATTTTACAAATACTTAACCCAACGATCAATAAAAATATGTGATGTTATTGTTAAGTCATGGAGCTTTCACTCATGAGATTTCTTGTATTAATCCAAATGCAATTGCTGTCAATGTAACAGTTGCATTGGGAATAAATTGTATTCTGTAGAACACATACATTCTCAGAGGACTGATCACCTTTACAAGGTTTTTCTGATTTGTATGTAACACTTTCCCAGATAAACCTATTATAAACATTTGGAAATACATATTTCCCTGACTTGGTGAATTTTCTTCCTTTTCTTCCATGCATTTTCGTCCCTTGAATCTTCTGTATCTCCCACTGTATAGTTAGATGAATATTTTCCTCTTCCTTACTGTATAACTCAATAAATATTCCCATTCCTCTCCTCTATGTTTGATTGTCAATACTCTCCCTTCCCTTTGCATAATAAGACAGTGAATATGTCCCTTTGCCAAAGTAGGAGAGGGGAATAGTGACTGCATCATTTTCAGTCCTTGTGTAGTGAAGCAAAAGATGACAAGGTCAGATACAAATTAGAGCTCCGTGTGAATTAATCTGGTAATGTGCCACACATCAACCTGTGAACAGTATCTGTACAGGGCCAGCATTATTGTAGATTTAGATTATTACTTGTAAGAAGGGGAAGTGGATATCAGTATCCACCATGCAATAAATGTTCTTCCTCTCTCACTGCAGCCCGGTGAATATCTGCTCGCTGTTTAACCCATTGGCTCAAATCTTCTGATCTGGGTCAGAATCCCTATTTCCACACAGATCAGACAAAAAAATGCCCATTTACTTTGGTGGAAATTTCTGAGCCAGGAGTCTTCCCAGTTTAAACATTCTAGTCCAGTCCAGCAATCCACACAGGTAGCAGCTGAAACCACCCTCCCTCTTTCATCACAGAACTGTCATATGCCACCCTTTAATGACTTGAAGCCACTTCAACATCTAAGTGAATGTCGGCTAATGAAGGGGTGCCAAGTGGGTGGGCTTGTAGAATGTCAGATGGGTGAGGGGTTAGAGTGCCACATGGGTGAAGTGGAAAGGTGCCAGGTGGGAGGAATAGGGCGGCACATGGGTGGGAAGTGTGTCAGGTGGGTGATGGTTACAGGTGCCTGATATGTCATCCTAGTCACCCTGGGCCTCCTCCACCGCCAGATTCAAGCTACCTGATGCCTGGAGGAAGAACGCCTCATTTTCCATCTTGGGGCCCTCCAACCACACGGGATCAATATTGATTTCATCAGTTTCCTCATGTCTCCTCCCCCCACCTTATCCCAGATCCAACTATTCAACTTGGCGCTGCAAACTTGAACTGTACTACCTGACCATCTTCCTTCCCAACTATCTGCTCCACACTCACTCCAACCTATTACCATTACCTCCCACCTTCATCTACCTATCGCATTCCCAGCTACCTTCCCCCAAAGCCTAGCCACTCTCCCATTTATCTCTCAGTCTCCTTGGGCCTCCCCCACATTCCTGATGAAGAGCTTATGGTCGAAATGTCAACTCTCCTGCTCCTCAGATGCTGCCTGACCAGCTCTGCTTTTCCAGCTCCTCACTATTTGACTCTGGTCACCTACTAACCTGAGTTGGAACCTTGTCCAGCTCTCTGACCCCAATATAGAGTTAGGAAAAACTGGAAGGACTGCAGATGCTGTAAATCAGAAACAAACTGGAAAATGCTGGAAAAGTTCAGCAGGTCTGGCAGCATCTGGGGAGAGAAATCATAGCCAACCTTTCGGGTTGATGTTCAGGTTCTGAGGAATGGTCACTTAGCCCGAAACGTTAACTCTGTTTTCTCTACCCAGATGCTGCCAGATCTGCTGAGGCTTTTCAGCAATTTCTATTTTTATCAGAGAGTTAGAGCCATTTTTCGGAGGGTTTCAGATAGCAGGTAATAACACAAGTAAAGTTGTCTTATCCTTACTGTTGCAGGCTGTCTGAATTTTGAGTTTTCTCATTCAGTTTTAAATTTTCATTTTGTTAAAGTATTTGATAAGGTTAGACTACTTACTAAGATAAGAGCCCATGGCATTGGAGATGGTATATTGGCATGGATAGAGGATAGGCTAACTGATAGAGTTGGGGTAAGTGGAGCATTTTTACAACCTGCAATTAGTACAGTGCCATGGTGATCTTAGGATTTGGTAAGATGGGTGATGTCATTTTCAATTCTTCTTCTCAAGGGGAGGTAGATAGGATCTAAATCAATGTGTTTATTGGTGAAGTTCCGGTTAGAGTGCCATACCTCTAAGAATTTTCATGCATATCTTTGTTTTGCCTGTCCTAGGATGTGTGTTGTCCCAGTCAAAGTGATGTCCTTCCTTCTTTGTCTGTATGTATAGAAACTAGTGATAGTGGGTTGTGTCTTTTGGTGATCAGTTAGTGTTCATGTATCCTGGTAGCAAGTTTCCTGCTAGTTTGTCTGATGCCGTTTTGTTTTACAGTTCATGCATGGTATATTATAAATGATGTTGGTTTTGCTGGTAGTATCTAATGGATCCTTTAGGTTCATTAGTCGCTGTATAAGTGTCTTGGTAAGTTTGTGGGCTACCATGATGCCAAGGGAGTCTGAGTACTCTGGAAGTCATTTCTGATAAGTATTTGATGTAAGGTACTGTAGCTATAGTTTTTGGTTGCATTATGTCTGCTTGTTCGGGCTTGTTTCTGAGGAATTGGCAGATTGTGTTTATTGGGTACCCATTTTTCTTGAAAACATTGTATAGATATTTTTCTTCTGCTTTTTGTAGTTCTTAGGTGCTACAGTGTGATGTAGCTTGTTGAAATAATGTCTTGATACAGCTTAGTTTGTGGGTGTTGAGATGATTGCTTCTGAAGTTAAGTACTTGTTTGTTATTTATCTGTAGACGCTAGTTTGAAGCTCTCTGTCAACTGTCACATCTAGGAATGGGAGTCATTTATACGATACCATACAAGAACTGTAACAAAACTACATTGGACAAACTAGCAGGAAACTTGCCTCCATGGTACATGAACACCAACTGGCCACCTAAAGACATGACCCACTATCACTAGTTTCTATACATACAGACAAAGAAGGACACCACTTTGACTGGGACAACACACACATCCTAGGACAGGTGAAACAAAGACACGCATGAGAATTCTTAGTAGCATGACATTCTAACCAGAACTCCATCAATAAACACATCGATTTAAATTCTTGAAAAAAGAACTGACAATGACATCACCCACCTTAAGAAACTACCTTATAAATAGAGAGGCAGGACATACCACCAGCGCTTCACGGGAGACCTCACTGATGATGTCACCTAGTATGGTGGTGAAGCGTCTGAAAACAAATCGTCAAGCTCAGCAAGCTAACTTACATACTTATCATCAACCTAAGCTATGAATCTTCTCAAAAATCGCCAATGGTATAATCAAATCAACCATGATCTTACTGAGTAGCAGGGTAGGCTTGAGAAGTCAAGTGGCCCACTCCTGCTCCTAGTTTGTAAATACAGAAATAGATGGCGCACAAGACCAATGATAGTTTTGTTGAAAATTCTTAAACTTAAGCAACAAATGGAATCAACAATATGGCATTTCAAACACACAGCACAGCATCATTGGAAGCATTGCTGAGACAGCACCCACTAATGACAGTAACAATGACCACTGATCAACTCAATCACTTGTCTGACTGCTAAATAATCAGGTCGAGAGCTGTTATATGCCTTGTGATGCTTCTCTAAATGACCGTCACTCTTTTATTTATTAAAGTTAGAACTCAATGCTCAAGATTTAATTTTATCCAGAAACAAACTGGTTGATGAATCATTGCTTACATATAATGAATCACATGATCCAGTTGTGCTGGCGGGCAGTCATTCAGTATAAATATTGCTGTTCCATTTCTAAACTGAAGCTATCAAAACAACCATTCAGTATATACATTACAGTTCTATTTCTGAACTGAAACTAAAGAAACAACCATGGTTTCCTGTGCTAAGGTTCCAAAAGGTGAATACTGTTAGCGTCGTCAACTGGAGTACTGCCCAGTTTAGACACCATGTGCCCCCATCAACTACTCTCTGTATAGACGTGGCACAAATGAACAAATAAACAGAATTCAAACTCTGTCTACACTGATCAAACAATGTGACTTCACTCCAACTACAGAATATCTGCACAAATGTGTCATTCTGACAAAGGTTCTGAGTGGAGGATCTATTTCTGTGCTGTATGTCTCTATGACTTTATGACTTTATGAGTAGTCAGTGGGTGTATACATAAAAAGGAAATGAGGGAGCACAGCACCACTTGCTCAGAAATAACATGAATGGCTTAAAAACTCAAGAGCAAGAACTAGCGGAGTTGCGGGTAGCATGAACTGATTGATTTTACTGAACCATGAAAAACAGGAAGAGTGCCAGAGACTTTCTGGAGTCAGGATGGAGAACAATTTTCAAGAGAATAATCTTTCACAACATAAGGGTGTTGCTGTCTAAACTAGCATTTGTTGTCCAATACTAATAACACTTGAGGATGTGAAGGTTGGCTGCTTTCTTGAACTGCAGTAGTCAATGTGGTATATGTAACAATTTGGTATGAACTGAATATCTTGCTTGGCCATTTCACAGGATAGTTGAGTCATGAGATCATGGCTGATCTGATAATCCTCAATTCCACACTCCTGCCATTTTCCCATAACACTGAATTCTCTTACTGATTAAAAATCTACTTTTCTCAGCCTTGAATAGGATTAATGACCCAGCCTTAACAGCAATAAAGAATTCCACATATCCAACAACCTCTGAAAGAAGAACTTTCTCCTCATCTCTGTTTCAAAACTGGTAAAAACTTGGGGGATAGAGTACAATTTGAGGTTATGCATTTTGGCAGGAAGAATAAAAGAGCCAAATATTACTTAAATGGGGAAAAAAACTGCAGAAAGCTGCAATGGGGGATTTTGAGGTCCTCATGCAAAATCAAAAAAGGCAAGCATCCAAGTTGAGTTATTAATAGGGAAGACATTAATAGGGCTGTTGGCATTAATTTCAAAGGAAGTCATCTTACTCCAAGATTATCTTGTCTGATCTTATACCCTCCCCCAAGAGGAAACAACCTCTCAGTATTTACGCTATCGAAACTCTTAAGAATTTTGGAGTTTCAGTAAGATCTCCTCTCATTCTTCTAAATTCCAGTGAGGACATGCCCAATTTACTCAAGCTCTTCTCATAAGAGAGTGCTTCCTTACCTGGGATCAGTTTAGTGAATCTTCTCTGGACTCCCTCCAATGCCAGTATATTTTTCCCTCGATAAGGTGACCCAAGATGTTCAAAATATTCAAGATATGAATTTTAAGTGTTAGCTAGTACCTTGTTTCATTTTAGCAAGGTCTCTCTAATTTGTACTCCACTTCCTTTGAAATTAATGCCAACAGCTCATTTGTCTTCCCTATTAACTACTTAACTTGGATGCTTGCTTTATTTGATTTTGCATGAGGACATCCAAATCCCCCTATTGCAGCTTTCTGCAGTCTTTCCCCATTTAAGTAATATTCAGCTGTTTTATTCTTCCTGACTAATTTCTTAACTTCACATTATTTTCCATTTACACATCACATAGATGGGTTACAGTCACGTAGATTGGTTAACTCCAGGAAGGGTAAGAGAGGTAGGCAGCTAATGCAGGAGTCTTTTGTGGATATACCCATTTCAAATAGGTATGCTGTTTTGGAAAATGTAGGGGTGATGGATTCTCAGGGGAACATAGCACGAACAGCAAGTTTCTGGTATTGAGACTGGCTCTAATGCAACGGGGGGTACATTGGTTTCCGAGAGATCAATTGTGTTAGGGAATTCTGTAGTCAGAGGTACAGACAGACGTTTCTGTGGCCAGCAGAGAAAAAGCAGAATGGTGTGTTGTTTCCCTGGTGCCAGGATCAAGGATGTCTCAGAGAGGATGCAGAATGTTCTCACGGGGGAGAGGGGCCAGCAGGAGGCCATTGTCCACATTGGAACCAACGACATTGGAAGGGAAAAGATTGAGATTCTGAAGGGAGATTACAGAGAGTTAGGCAGAAATTTAAAAAGGAGGTCCTCAAAGGTAGTAA
>NC_057725.1:51299634-51395543 GCF_004010195.1 Chiloscyllium plagiosum | reverse complement strand
GGCCACTGTTGGAATATTGTGTGCAATTCTGGTCTCCTTCCTATTGGAAAGATGTTGTGAAACTTGAAAGGGTTCAGAAAAGATTTACAAGGATGTTGCCAGGGTTGGAGGATCTGAGCTACAGGGAGAGGCTGAACAGGCTGGAGCTGTTTTCGCTGGACCGTCGGAGGCTGAGCGGTGACCTTATAGAGGTTGACAAAATTATGAGGGGCATGGATAGGATAAATAGACAAAATCTTTTCCCTGGGGTCGGGGAGTCCAGAACTAGAGGGCATAGGTTTAGGGTGAGAGGGGAAAGATATAAAAGTGACCTAAGGGGCAACTTTTTCATGCAGAGGGTGGTACTTGTATGGAGTGAGCTGCCAGAGGATGTGGTGGAGGCTGGTACAATTGCAACATTTAAGAGGCATTTGGATGGATATATGAATAGGAAGGGTTTGGAGTGATATGGGCCGGGTGCTGGCAGGTGGGACTAGATTGGGTTGGGATATCTGGTCGGCATGGACGGGTTGGATCGAAGGGTTTGTTTCCATGCTGTACATCTCTATGACTCTATGACTCTATTTTCCATTTCTCAAGTTTTTGCCACTTGCTAAATGTTTCTATGTCCCTCTATAGACGTTTTGTTTCATCCTTGCTCCTTGTCTTCATAATTATTTTTGTGTCAGCCGCAAACTTGATGGTAATACATTCATTCTCTCATCCAAGTCACAGTAAATAATTATAGCACTGATCCCTATGGCACACCACTAGTTATCCCAACTCCCTGTCTTCTATTAATTAGCCAATCTCCTATATGCTAATATTCTACCCCCAGCACCATGCATTCTTGCTTTATTGAATAGTTTATGTGTGGTCTTTATTGAATGCCTTTTGGCAATCCACACATTTCACATCTAATGAATCTCCTTTATCTATTTTACCTGTTATCTCCGCAAAGGTTTCTGATAAATTTGTCAGGTATGATTTCCCCATCATGAAAACACACTGACTCTAATTGTTTATATTGTGTATTTCTAAACACTCTGCTATGGGCACAGAGATCCCTGCAATAAGTGCAGCATGAAACCAAAATACACAGAGACAGTCAACAATTCTTGGAGAACACAAGATCATAAAATACACCAAAAAGGGGATTCCAGAAGAGATTATAGAGAAGGAGGGTACAGGGGAGAACACAGAAGTGTACATTGGGAAATTTAACATGGAGAATGAGATTGAAAGGTAATACAATGGGGTTGATTGCTTTCATATAAGTTAGCATGAAAAGGAAAATCTAGAAGGCAATGCAGAGGAGATCATGGAGAAAAACACAATGAAGGAGTAACCAGAGAAAAGAACATAGAGAAGGAGAGGGAGTGGAAAAGGATGGCATGGAGGGGAAGAAACCACAGGCAAGCAAGGAGAACGTGAACATGGAGATGACCATGGTTGAGGAGAATGTGGAAAAGGAATGCATTGGGAAGATGAATGAAGAGAAGGAGTGTAAAGGAGGACACAGCAGAGAAAATAATCATAGGGAGGATGACGAGGAAGGAGAGTGTAGAGGAGGGTGTGGAGATGGGAAGTACAGGAGGACTGCATGGACAAGAAGAGCATGGGGAGGGTGAGTGTGGGGGAAGTGAACATGGGAAGAACAGCAAGAAGGAGAACGCACAGAAACAGTAATCAGAGGTGGAGAACCCAGAGTTGGAATGCCTAGTTGTTGGCTTTTAAGTAGCCTCTTAACTAGCCTCTCAAGGCTTTAGACTCCCTGCTAATGCATGCAGCAAATGGACAGCATGGGAAGTAATGGCTGCGTGGAGATTTCTTTTTAAACAGCAGGCATCTCGTGCTTCCTGCTTAGCAATGAAGAGATGTGGAGTAATTACAGACCACCATCTCTGCATCTAAATTCAGATGTTATCGATATCAGCCCTCCCCAGCATGCTGGGATAGATGTCATCACTCTTCAGGTATTTGTTTAGCAATAATTTTATTTTGATTTGAAAGTCTATATATCTGTACCACTGCCTAATTTTGCCCAGTAATGTAAGGCATTAACATTTAAACAATCATCCTGTTCTCTGGTCTTTTTCATTCCCATTGGCACTTAAGCTGCTCATTTCTTGTCCTCTGCTGTAAATATACCAGAACATTTCCTTGATATAGTGTTCATCATCTGCAGTAAAACTTATTTCTGTATTTGGTCCATTGAACTCTTCACCTTTCTCTGTAGGTTTTGTCAAATTAATTGTTCTTTTAAATCTTAAGTTGTTTAAGTAATCTATCCAGTATCATTCTTTGAGACTGTATTTAATAATATTTGCTTGGAATAGTCTTACATATTCCTCAGTATGATTTCTCCTCTTTTCTCATGTCCGAATCAATTGCCTGTTCAAGATCTGATTATTGGTCCCTTGTAGTGTGGATTCTTATGGAACTTTAATCATTTTGTTATGGGGTTGGTTAGCTCAGTTAGCTGGATGGCCGATTTGCAACAGAATGAAGCCAACAGCATGAAAACAATTCCTGCACCTCCTGAGGTCATCATAATGGGCCCACCTTCTCAACTTCACCCTTCTCCTGAGGCATGGTGACCCTCAGGTGAAACGATCTCCAGTCGTCTCTCTTTGATGAGTTATCTGGGCCTTTGGTGACCTATTATGTTGTTGTCACTATCACCAAGAGGTGCCTTAACTTCCATTGCAATATATTGGCAAACACAATATCATTTCCACATTTGTAGATTTAAATGTATCCCTTAATCAAGGGACTTGTCCTTTTAATTGTGAGCTGGCAATATGTAGCAAATCTGCTATGGCTCTCTATGAACTGCAAATTACATGTCTGAGTGCTTCAAGGGAGAGATTACTTTCCCAAACAATCTTATACCATTGCCTCCTGTCTTATATATTCTAGCTTTTCTGTTTATGTTCATCTCCACCAAGTGGGATATTTAATTTCATACTGGTCCGTGAGTACTCTACTTGTGGAAAATGGCTTGTTTTTTAGCTGGTGTTGTTTTCATGGTGAAGCACCGATCATTTCGGACAGAAATGCAAATTGCATTATATAGAGCAATGTGGCCCACATGCATGTCCCACCTGAAATCAATTAAATTATGCTCATATCTGAGCAGCAGATTTCAGCTGCATTTTAGGAAGTTATCAATTGAGACTGTCAAGATTTTTCTGAGTAGGCAAGTGACCTCAAGGGTCACAGATGCAACTGTACAAAAGCTTGCTTTATTCAAGCCCCACCATCACAGTTGATTGATGAGTGTAAGTGCATTCCAATTATAGCCAGTAAATAGTTATTTACCAACGATGTGGAAAGTAAGAGCTTCCTGTACTTTGCATCGTGAGCCAGGCCGCACAGCCTTGTGTCATTGAAAAATACAGTGTAAACAGGCATTGATTGGAGACTACACTAAAACTGTCCAAACTATGTATCAGGCTCCATTCCTTCTTTATTTCATCTCTCCTTTGCTGAAATCACTGAATCTTACTGCATGATGGTTCCATGACAACCTGCTCTGACAATACAGCAATTTACAAATGACATCCTCATTGACTGTAACAAAGATAAACAACTTGAGTTGTCTGCAACCTTTGGTTTGGCTGACCCTAGAAATTTGCTCGAACACCTCTCCACCTTCATCTGGTTGGGTGGGATTGCACTTGCTGGGTTTCATTCTTACTTATACTTTTGTAGTCAGAGAATCATATGCATTTACAGACATGTGCAGTCACCTCCGGTGTCCTCCCACCAAGGATCTGTCTTTGATCTCTCCTTTTCTTCACGTTTTTCTTGTACTACCCCACAACAATATCATCCAAAATCATCAGTTTTCATATGTATGCCAATGGAATCCAGCTCTGCCTCTCCTTCATCTCTCTTGATCCCTACTCAGTATTTAAACTGCCTGATTGCTTGTCCAACAAGCACAGATTTCCTTGAATTTAATATTGAGAACATACAGACCATTGTCTTTGGTCCATATAATAAACACCATTCACCAGCAAATGACTCCATCCTTTTCCCAGGTTATTATTCAATACTAAACCACCAGATTTTCATAACTTATGTAATGTTATACATGACCCTGAAATGGGCTTCTTATCACGCAACCACCTCAGGGCAATTTTCACCTCCATAACATTGCCCTACTCATCCCTTGTATCAATCCATCTGCTGCTGACACTCTCATCCTTGTGTTTGTTCTATTTAGACCTGACTTCTAATGTCCTCCTGATCAATCTTCAATATTCAACCTCCTACAGACTGAATATCATTCAAAGCCCCTGTGTTCTAATACCAAGTCCTGCTCACACAGCATTCTGACATCCATTGATCCATTCTGTCTCCCAAAAAGGGAACTCCTCAGTTTTAGAATTCTCATCCTTATTCTCAAATCCTCCCATGGCTAGTCTCTCTCTCTCTCTCTCTCTCTCTCTCTCTGCTGTCTCCTTCAGCCCTAAACCCCTTATAGACCTCTTCATTCCACAAGTTCTAGCCCCTTCAGCCTGATTCCTGGTTGTAATCACTCCACAGTTAGCAGCAATGCCTGCAGCTGCCTAAGCATGGGGATTCTCCACTATAGCCACCTATCTCTCTTTCCTCCTGTAAATCACCCCTTAAAATGTATCCCTTTGACAAAGCCTGTGAGTAATGGATGCACCTCCCTTTCCCACTTTCCCACCTGAGGGCTGGACAGAGTGATCCCTGAACTCCTCTGGTTGATCGGTAATGTTTTTCCAGAGACAATAATTGGCCATTGAAGAGCCTCCACTGGAGAGAGGGCAGGCAGGCCATCTCACCTGCCTCATGTCTACATATGGATCAAGGTTTTGCTGGAGACAGCAGCTCAGGGGTTCCAGAAGAAGCCAAATTATTTCTTGGTGCAGAGATAACATGGTATTGATAATAATGCCTTTATCAGCTTTATGAAAATTAAGAGGAGGCTAATATGATAATCTTTGATTGGATTAGAATAGATTTATTGCTTCTGATATACCAGAAACAATGGGGAATCTTCTACACTGTTGGGGAGAAACTTGTATTATAGGATTACATGGATAGCAGTGTGCCTTGTACACAGCTCTTCAGAACTACAGCTGGAATATTGGCTGGGTCTTCATCTTCACCAGTGCACTCACTTCTTGGTGTTTGAATTTAAATTAATTACCCAACCATTACAAAGGAGTTGTGTGATAAAAGAAATGAAAATCTTGCACCTATATAGTTACTTTGTGTTTTCTGGATATCCCACAGCATTTCGTAATCAACTATTTTTGTTAAATAGAAAAATATGAAGATCAATTTTACACAAAGCAAGATCACCCAGATTTCAATTGAGATAAACCAGTTAAACTTTGGTGAAGCTGTTGTTTGGGGTATCTCTTTTTGCCTCTATCAATTGATGTCGCAAGAGATTTTGCAGTGATTCAAACAGGTGACATCTGAATAACATCTGTAATTTGGCATTCCATCAGTGCTGTATTGAAGTGTCACCAAAGAAAATCTACAACTGAGTCAAGTTGTTGTACAGTAATGTTTCACAAAAATAGTTTGTTGCAGTAATCACTGACCATGTTGGAACAATCAGCACATTGTTTACCGATCATTAGCGGACACAATTTACTTTAGCTGTTATTCATCAACCACCGAACCCTCATGCATGCATAACTGTGATTGCCAACAGTGATGATTTGCATTAACCAGCACAGCCCAGTAGATGTGAGTGTTGCATACTATGATGCTTCTCTGATGCTAGAGTAAAAGAAATCAAGGGATGGGTGGAGAACATTTTAAAGGGGATGGAGGGCCAGCGATTCATGGCCCATGATGAAACTGACAACTTAGGAAGGAAAAGTATTGAGACCCTCCATCAGTTTCACCATGAGGTTCAGAGCGAAAGATGGTAACCTTTGGATTGATAGTTTCCAAATGGGGGTCCACAGACCCTTGGATATCCACAAATTCTTGTCCAGGGCCCATATCACAGTAGCATTATGGCGGTTGGGGAGGATGAGTGGTGGGGTTGGGGAACACCCGAGGTATGTGATTAAGGAGAAGTGAAGACACAAATTGCTCTGTCTGGACACTTGCTTTTCCCACCTCGTTTCTTCCTCAATCTCCTACACCTTTTATCCTTCTGTTGTCTCATGCTGCTGCTCTCCCTGAGCTCCTGCTTTCTCTGCATTCTTCCTTTTCAATGTTCCTGCTTGCTCAAAGCTCTGTTCCCACAGTGCTCCAGCTTTTTTCAGCTGCATTATTGCTTTCCCTTTTACCTGTTTTCCATATCTCTTGCTTTATCCACCTTAATGCTCTCTGCATCTCTGGCTCTGTCCATCTTCCTGTTCTTTCTGACTGCTGCTCTGTCCATCTTCCTGTTGTCTCTGTCTCCAGCTCTGTCCATATTCCTGTTCCCACTATCTCCTGCTCTGTCCATGTTTCTGTTGTCTCCATCTCCTGCTTTATCTGTGTTCCTGTTATCTTCAACTCCTGCTCTATTTGTAATTTCCTGTTCTCCCAGTCTCTCTGACCTCCTCTTCTGTCTAGCATTTGCTTATTCCATGATCATAACTCTTTAAGGTTTAAGATAGTTATGGATAAGAATAAGATTGGATCTCAGGTGAAAGTGTTAAATTGGTGGTGTGGGGGGGGGCGGCGGAAAGGATAATTAAAACAGTATTAGGCAGGACTGGAGAAACTAAATTTGAGGGAGGCTGCTTGAGGATATATCCACATCTGACATGTGGGAGTCTTTTAAAGGCCAGTTGATCAGAATTCAGGACTGGCAAGTTCCGATGAAAATGAAAGATAAGGATGGCAAGATTAGGGAAACTTGGATGACAAGGTTAGTCAAAAAGAAAAAGGAAGCATATGTTATGTTTAGGGAACTGAGATCAGACACGGTCCTTGAAGAGTATAAAGGAAGCAGGAAAGAACTTAATCAAGAAGTTAGGAGGATTAGAAGGGGCCATGAAATGAACTCAGCAAATACAATTAAGGAGAACTCAAAGGCATTTTATATGTATGTTAGGAGGAAAAGGGTAGGTCCACTCAAGGACAAAGGAGACAATTTATATGTAGAGCCAGAGGAATTGGTTCAGGTCCTTGATGAGTGCTTTGCATCAGTATTCATCAAGAAGAAGGAAATAGATGATGGTAAGATTAGGAAGAAGATATTGATAATCTGAAGCATGACAATATTAAGAAGCAGGAGGTGTTGAGTGTCTGGAAAAAACATTAAGGTATAAGTTGCCAAGGCTTGATGGAATTATCCCAGGTGACTGAGAAAGGTGGGGGGGGGGGGGGTGAAAGAGGAGATTGTTACGCTTTGACAAAGATCTTTGTATCTCTTTGCATTCCAGGGCATTTGAGACCATTTATATGTAGGAGGAACTTGTAGAAGATGAATGATTACACCTCAATAGATAGAACCTACAATATTCTTTTGGCAAAGATAACTAGCAAATTTACTGGTGGCGGGATATGAGGATAAAGAATAGACAAGAGACACATGGTGCACAAAGGGCTGGTATAAAGAATCCAATCCAGTCAATCAGTCTCTTCTCAGTCATCAGCACAGTGATGGAATATGTCACTGACAATGCTATTAAGAGGCATTTATTAACTAATATCTTGCTCACCAATAGTTATTCAGGGTTTTGCCAGTACCACCTGGCTCCAGACCCCATAACACTTTGATCCAAATATGGATAATGGAGCTTAATGCCATAGTGAGGTAAGATTGACATCAAGGCAGTATTTGACCAAGTGTGGCATCAAGGAGCACTCACAAAAACAAATCAAAATTGTGGAAAATCCTTTCGCTAATTAGAGTCATGCCAAGCACAAAGGAAGATGGTTGTGGTTGAAATCATAGAGTGGTTATAGCAGGCAAGCAGGCTGTTTATCCCACCATGTCTGTGTTGGCCCTCTGCAAGAACCATTCAGCTAGTCCTTTACTTTAGAATTATTTTTCCTCTTCTGGTGCTTATTCAATAGAAGAGGTTTTTTTTTGCTGCTGGATGAATATTGTTGTTAATAAATAGCCAAAAGGAGCTAAAGGAGCAAATTTGCAAGCAGAATTCAGAAAGTTGAAAGAACTAGGTTAGTGAAGATAGGATACTTGAATCATCTTAACATAGATTGAGGAAGTATATCTCTTAAAGGCAAAGAGCAAGAGGAATTCCTAAAATGTGTGCATGAGAACCCTCTTGATCAGAATGTCCCAGCTCACCAAAAGAAGAAGCCATGCTGGATCTAGTTCAGTAAAATGAAATGGACCAAATGGGTTATCATAGAAATCAGAGAATCATAGAAATCATAGAATCCCTACAGTGTGGAAACAAGCCATTTGGTCCAACAAGTCCATACCAACCTTCTGAAGAGTAACCCACCCAGACCCATTCTCTTACCCTATTATTCTACATGTCCCTTGGTATGTTTTGCTGGTAGAACAATTGGGAAATAATGATCACAATATCATTAGGCATAGAGTGGTCACAAAATTACAAAGCTCATTGGATGTCTCAGGATATAGAGATTCAAATAAACAAAATAAGGAAGCTTATGGTAAATGCTAAGCTCATAATACTTTAAAAAAATAAAACTGAACATGGAAAGTGCAAAGAAGACCTGAAAAAAGATAGGGGCAAAGAAAATGTATCTGACTAGTTTTGTGTTCTTTCTTGACAGCAGTGGTTGTGGGTTTGGAAAATGCTGTTGAAGGAACCATGGTGATTTGCTGCAGTGAATCTTATACACTACTGTGACTGTACATTGGTGATGGAGGGAATGAATTGTGAAGGTGATGAGTTAGGCTGATTTGTCCTGGATAGTATTGGGCTTCTTGAGTATTGCTGGAGTTGCACTCATTCAGGTAAGTGAAGAATGTACCATCATTCTTCTGTCTTGTCGATGGTGGATGGTCTATGGGGATCAGAAGGTCAGTTACTCACCACAGAATTCATAGCCTCTGAACTTTTCTTGCTAGTCAACAGTATTTATATGGGTAGTCCAATTCAGTTTCTGTTCAATGGTCACCGTTCGGGTGATAGTGAGGGATTCAGCAATGGCTTTCCACAAATACCAATTATAGGTGATTAGGTTCTCTCGCTTGTGGATGATGGTCATTGTCTGGCATTTGTGTGGTTTGAATATTACTTGCAAGTAATTGCTTTTCTAAGCAGTTTACTTGAAGATTAACAGATATCATAAACGGGAATACAGAAATCTTTTATGAACATGTAAATTTTTTAAAAGTTAGTCAAAAGGAATCAAAGAGGAGATTTCTAGTGGAGCCATAGGGTATAACTGAGGCATCAACAGAGCACTTTGAAGCTGTCACCGCTAAAGAAGAGGATGCAGCCAACGTGAGTAAAAGAGAGAAACAGGAGAGAATAACACTGATAAAGAGTAACTACATAAAAAATTAGCCACATTTAAAGTAGGAAAATTATCTTGTCTGGTCGGGACACAACCCAATTGCTGACTGAAATAAGGTTACCAAAGCTTTGGCCACAATCTTCCATTCCTCCTTAGCTGTGAAAATGGTTCTAGATAGATTGGAGGGCAGAAAATAATGCATCCCTGCACAACAAAGGGAGAGAGATAAACCCAGTAAGTGTAAGTCAGCTTAACATTAGTGTTGGGGTAATGTTTAGAGAGAGCAATTCAAAATAAAATCAATTCTCATCTGGAAATTATAGCGATAAATGACAGTTAATATGGATCTGGTAAAATCAAGCTATGCTTAACTAACTTGTTGGTGTTTTATGATAAAGCAGTGGAATGGGTCAATGAGGATAATATTGAGTATATGGACTCTTAAAAGTTGTTGATAAAGGACCATATAGTGGAAGTGTTAAAGTACTTGAAGTCCACAGGATCAAAGAAACAGTGGCAGCTTGGATTTTAGCAAAGGACAGAAGCAGAATCGAGTGGTGAATGGCCTTCTTCGCTGCTATATCATTCGATGATTCTATTAAGTATGTAAAAGCAGCAGATGAGCAAACAGAGTAGTCTGTTACATAATGAACAATCATCCAGTAAAGTTTATTTCTGCAGGCTGAAGGATCAATCAGGGTAGTGCTAATTACTATAGTAGCTAGGAATCATGTATTGCAATGTATTACTGCTTCCAGTACACTTTATTAAACTAATTAGTGAATACCTTTGCAATTCATTGCAGTTATCAGTAACCAATGAATGGTACAGCAATCAGTGAGAAAGCAGTTCAGTATGTCTCAGCAATTGATTAACCAATACTATGTATTATACTAATCAATAATCACCAGTACAATGTATTACAGTAATGAATCAGTGCCTGGCAGCATGTGTTGAGGTAGATGACAGTCATTGACTGAAATCTAATAAAGAATGGTCACTCATTATAATTGTCAGCATTATATGTAATCCGGTATATTGTACCACAGAAATCAATGATGATCTGGTGGAGTTCAGGAAAGTTGTCAGTATTTAGCCAATACACTACATCAAATAAATTCAGGGAGTACCTTCACAATCACAGCACTTAGTGGTCACTCAGCACAATCATAAATTATTGAAGCACAGAAGGAGGCATTCAGCCCAAAGTGCTATCCAGTTTACTCCAACACCCCTGCACTAATGTTGCTACCATATCCCTGCAAATCTTTCCTTTACTGTAATAATGGACACCCAATACATTGCTTTAATTCAAACAGAGATTAATTAGTTCAGTGTATCACAGTAGCTGATGATTAGCCCAGTGTGTATAAATATGTAACATTAGCCAGTGATCAGCTAATGCAGCATATAGCAATAATTAATGATTACTCATAATCCAATATTACATTAATGCAACCAATAGCAGCAGCAATTGACGAGTACTTTTTATTTCTGTAATTAATAATCATGTTGAGCTGTGTTTTACAGTAATCAGATAGTTGCTAAGCATACTATTTATTAGGACAGTGCACTGCAGTTATTAATAATTTAGTTAGCCTAGTATTAATCTAATCTGTAAACAACGTCAATTGTGTTGAGCAATGATCAGTGAGCATTCATTAACTGCATAACCCAGTATTATTATTATTAAAGTACAATCTATTAAAGTAATTAGAAATTTCCCATTGTGCTATTACTAGATTATCACTAAGCCCTTTACCGTTCACTGATGTTAGTGCCATTTATTGCAATAACCCCTAGTCATCAAGTTCAGGCTCCCATCTGCCACCCCATCACCTTAAGCTCCCTAGTTGCCTCATTACATATAACCACATCCAGAATTAACTGTTCCCAATGGGCTCTATCATAGGCTGCTCCAAAGAAACTACCTAGTTGACATTCCACAAATTCCTTTTCTTGGGATCTGCTACCAACCTGATTTTCCCAATCCACCTGCATACTGAAGTCTCCTGTGATAATTGTAATAATGCCTTTCTTATATGGCTTTTCTATTTCCTGTTTTACTTTCTTCTCCACATCCTGACTGCTGGTAGGTGTCATCAGGGTCCTTTTTCCTTTGCCGTTGCTCAATGCTACCCCCACGGATTCTACGCCTTCTTACTTTATATTGCTTCTTGCTATTGATGTAATTTCATTTCTTACTAACAAGGCAACCCTGCCTCCTCTGCCCATCAGCCTGGCCCTTTAATAGGACATGTATCCTTGGATATTTAGTTCTCAGCCCTGATCCCCTTGCAGCCATGATTCTGTGATACACACATTGCATCCACAAATTTCAATCTGCGCTACAAACTTATTCACCTTGTTTCATGAGCTGTGTGGATTTAAGTACAACATCTTTTGTCCTGTGTTGACTCTTCTCATAGTTGTCCTCATCTGCTGTGCCTGAAGCTAGATTACTGATCCTTTCCATATTCTCTGTGGTATTACTTGTTCAGGAAACTTTAATAGCCTCTGTATGCCCTCCCTTGCTTTAATTTTATCAATAATTTTCCATGCAAATAAACCCACTCCAGCCACTATTTAGTTTAAAGCCTTATCCATACCCATGTTCCTATCTGTTTCAGACAGCAGACAGCTCAATGCACCACCAGCTATTGACTTCACAAGATCATCCAAATCCAGCAGCAAGAAAGGCAGTCCAACAGCACATCCTCTCCCAAGTATCAGGGTGTTAATCACTCAGAACCAGTTTTGCTAGGTGAGACGTCTCACTCATATGCCTGACACCAGAGTTCCAAACAATTACTCCAATCAGAGTTCTGTTACAGACTTCCAGAAGTCAGTGGAAGAGGTGAAAAATCCCTGCTGATCCATGGGATCTATGGAAGGCTCAGCTGACAAGGCACTGAACATATTGAGAAATTCATCATGCTCAAGGGTAGAGCTGAGGCAGCAGAAAGTGTACACTGCATCCTGGCAAATCTCTCTACCCAACCCTTGAAGCATTACCTCTCCTACATGTGGGAGAATCTGCAGATCACACACTGGACTTCACAACTATTTCAGAAAGCATTGATCTGAGTGGATCCAAGTCAGTTTCGATCCTGAGGGACTGCTTAAAAAGAATTCTATTTAAATGTAAGTTTGGATTATGCAACATATTAACTGATGATTGAATAATGAGAAATCTATTATAGTGAGCCATGATTATCCAATGCAATGGCTTAGATATTTCAATCAGGACCTGAAACCATAATTCTGCTCCTGATCATAAAATGGTACCCACTTAACTTTTGTTTGTTCGGGCCTTGACAAAGATCTTTGTATCTTCTTTAGCAACTGGTGAAGTTCCAGAAGACAGGAGAATAGGTTGGCGAGCCTTTGTCAGTGATAGGGAGAAGATTCTTAGGGTCAGGATTTATGCTCATTGAGAAAATAATTGACTTATTAGGGATAGTCAGTGCGGGCAAGGTTTTGTCTCATAAATTTGAGATTTTTGAGGAATTGACAAAGATAATTGACGAGGTTGAGGCAGTGGATGTTTTCTCCATGGAATTTACTAAAGCATTTGACAAGGGCCCTCATAATAGGCCCAAATAATAGATTATTTCACACGTGATCCACGGTGAATTGTTAAGTTGGAAACAAAATTGGTTTGGTCATAGAAGACGTAAGGTATTTGTGCAGAGGTGATCTTTTGACTGGAAGTCTGTGACAGTGGTGGTTCACAAGGATCAGTGCTGGGATCTCTGTGGTTTGTAATATGTATAAATGAAAATATCAGTGGTCCGATTAGTAAGTTTGCAGACAGCTTCAAAATTGGTAGAGTTGTCATTGGTGAGAAATGTTTTCAAAGCAGGATATAGATCAGTTGGATTGTTGAGAGGAGAAATGGCAGATGAAGTTTATGTTAGGCAAGTCTGATGCGATGCATTTTGGGAGGTCAAATGCATGAAGAAATTACACTGTAAATAGCAGAACCCTTGGGAGCAATGATATACAGAGGGATCTTGGGTTGCAAGTTCATATCTCCCTTAAAGTGGTAACGAAACTGGATAAGGTGGTAAAGAAGGTTTATGGTATGCTTGTCTTCATCATTCAGGGCACTAAGTTGACAAAATATGTTACAGCTGTATAATACTTTATTTAGACCAGTGTTATGTGCAGTTCTGGTTGCCACACTTTGGGAAGGAATGGAGATTTAACAGGATGTTACCTGGATTGGAGTGTTTTAGCTATAAAGAGGGGATGGACAAACTTGGATTATTTTTGCTAGAGCTTTGGAGGCTGAGAAATACTAGTGGGCGTAGATTTAAGGAGAGAGGGGGCAAGTTTAAAGGAGAAGAGTGAGGCAAGTTTTTTACACAGACGTGGCAGGTGCCTGGAACACACAGTGAGGAGAAATGGCAGAAGAAGATAGAATAGCAATGTTTAAGAGGCATTTTAGACAGACATATGAACAGGCAGGGGATAGAAGGACACGGGCTAGATGCAGGCAGATGGGATGAGTTTAGAATGGCATCAGGGCCGTGCAGACATTGTGGGCCAAAGAGTGCAACTGTACTGTTCTATTTTCTATGGAATGCTTGAATATTTCCCTCTTGTATTTTAGTGACCAGAACTATTATTGGAGCAGAGATGAGTCATTCAGGTCACCAAGTCTGTTCTGCCATTTTGATGAGATCATGGCTTCTCTAACAATCCTCAAGTCCATTTTCTTGCCTTTTCCACACAGCCTTTGATTCCCTTACTAATTAAAAATCTCTCCATCTCAGCCTTGAATATACTTAGTGACCGAGTCTTGGCCGCCCTCTGTGATAAAGCATTTCACAGAGTCATAACCTTCAAAGAGCTGACATTCCTCTTCATCTCTGTCTTAAATGGCGACCCCTTACTCTGAGATTATGCCTTCTGGTCCTAGACTCTCCCACAAGGGGAAACACCTCTCCACATCTACACTGTCAAGTCTGCTAAGAATCTTGCATGTTTCAATAAGGTGACCTCTCATTCTTCTAAACTCCAATGTGTTCAGGCCCAACCTATTCAATCTCTCCTCATAAGACAGTCCTTTTCCACTCCCCCAACCCCACCCCAGCCCAATACCTGGGATCAGCCTAATGAACATTCTCTGGACTGGCTCCAATTCCATTACATCATTCCTTAGATCAAGGGATCAAAGCTAGTCACAAATTTCAACATAATGCCTTAAGTATCTTTAGCAAGCCTTCCCTATTTTAAAATAAACAATCACTTTTAAATAAAGACCCATATTCAATTTACCTTCCTTGTTACCCATTGAATTTGTAAGTTATCTCTTTGTGACTTATACACAAGACAACCAAATCCCTCTATGCTGTGGCTTTCTGCATTGTTTCTCCATTTAAATGATATTCCATTCCTCCATTATTGCTGCCAAAGTGCATAACCTCACATTTCCCCACATTACATTCGATCTGCCAAGTTTTTGCCCATTTGCTTAAATTGTCTGCATCTGTCTACAAACTCTTTGAGTCATCCTCACTACTTGCCTTCCCACCTACCTCTGTGTCAGTCACAAACTTAGCTTTAGTACACTTATTTTGCTCATCCAAGTCATTTATGTATATTGTTAATAGCTGTGGCCCCAGCAGTGATCCCTGTGGTACTGCACTAGTTACAGGTTGCCATCCAATAAATGCACCCTTATTCCAACTCTCTGCCTTCTATGAGTTAACCAGACCTCTATCCATGCTAATATACTACCTCCATCACCATGAAGTCTTGTCTTATTAAGTCGCCTAACATATGATATATGCTCAAAGTGCAATCTGATTAGAGCACTATTTGATTGTGATTTATATTCTGCTGTTTATATGTTCCAATAATTAATTGGATTTGTTAAATTATGGGATGCATCAGTTGGACAAGTTGAATGTTAGGTCTACACAGATTTCTTCAATTTCATCTTAATAACTTTTTTGCATTTTAACTTGCGGGTGTTACTGTATTAGCTAGCATTGATTACTCATTCTTAGTCACACTCAGATGATAGCATCATGATTTCATTGAACAGAGTGGCTTGCTAGGTTAATTCTTACTGAGGTAAGAATCAACCACATGCATGTCAGGCAGGAGTTACATTTAGATCAGACCATGTAAGGATGTCTGTTTCCCTGACACCAGACTCTCAAAGTAAATTCTCCATGTGAAACCCAGTCAGGACAGAGGATCCCAGGAGAATAGTGGAAATGCGTGCTGATGTTCTATGAAGGATGTTATGTCAACCTGACTGCTTATTTGTAATCTTTTACTGGAATCAGCATTTTATTTGCAAAGTTATTGAACATAATTGAAATTCAGAAGATAGGAGAAAGTGAGGTCTGCAGATGCTGGAGATCAAAGTTGAAACTTTATTGCTGGAACAGCACAGCAGGTCAGGCAGCATCCAGGGAACAGGAGATTCGACGTTTCGGGCACAGGCCCTTCTCCATAGCCTACTTATAATGACCCAAAAGTGCCCTGGCAGTTAGCTGTAGGAAAGTGTAATTGAGGCTAAATGAATAGTGAAATTGGAAGTGTTGGAAGAGGGTAAGAAAGGCAAAGCTGAGAACAGAAAGCCTAGATTGGAGAGTAGGAGTGACAGAAGAACAAATCAGATAAATTAGTGGGAGAAATTGTGGAATCTAGATGACTTTTAACATGGCGCATTGAGGCCTTTTCGATTCAATTTTATCTTTTCTGGTTCTGAGCAACACTGGCAACTTAATTCTAATTAATGCTAAATGTGAAAATAATGCTCAAGGAAAATGCGACTCACGACCGTACACCACTAAAATCTAATTATAATTTCATTTGGGCAGATATCCAGGGTTTAATAGAAATTACATCAGAAAGTTGGAACACTTGATAATATTATCAGGGACAGCTTATAGCAAAGTCCTGCTTTATTTTTCATATTGATTCTGAATTTGTCTACAATAACAACTGAATATTGGACACTATTCAAAGGGAAATTATGGTTCAGTCTTTCTAAGAGATCAACTGATGGAATAGTTGAAAACTACACGTCTGTCTTAATTCCAAGAATTCAATTATCTACAATCACACAATCAGCATTCAAGACATTGAGTCTGTTCTTGTTGCCAATACTTAAAGTCTAACTTGATGATTGCATTGTTTCTTTGTTCGCCCTATTTGTGTCAGTGGGCAGTTCGGTAATGTGACATGTTTGGTGCTCATGAATAAACCAGCTTTTAATCTTGTAACTTTAGCATCTACCAGCAAGGTGAGACTTGCAAGGATAGTTGTGACATTTTAATCGGTGTATTCTTTTATACCCTAACATGATTTTTATTGCTGCATTCAATATTTTGTCTGCAATGATCAAACAATTAGGAGCTCTTAATCTATATTCTTCTCAGGAAGGAAGGACTAAGCAAATTCTGAGCAAAGGTCACTGGACCCGAAACATTAACTTTGATTTCTCTCCACAGATGCTGCCAGACTTGGTGAACTTTTCCAGCAATTTCTGTTTTTTATTTCCTGATTTGAAGCATCTGCAGTGCTTTCAGCTTTTTTTATTCTATATTCTTCTACATTGTATTTTGATGGATGTTCAACAGACACTCAAGATCAAGTTAATCAATTTAACATTGCATCACCATAATGAAAGTAACAATCCTGTTAAAATTTTATTTTAGATTAGATTCCTACAGTATGGAAACAGGCCCTTCAGCCCAACCAGTCAACACTGACCCTCCAAAGAGTAACACACCCAGACCCATTTCCCTCTGACTAATGCACCTAAAACTACAGGTAATTTAGTATGGCCAATGTTGGAACGGAGGGAGTGGAGGGCTGCGCGTTCCGAGGGTGAGAGGTTGGAGTGGGTGGGAGGGGTTCAGAAGATAGCATGGTAATATTAGTCTAAACCTTTGGATTACTAGTCCAGTTAACAGAGCCATTACATTGCTGTGCCTGTAAATAACAGAGAGATGAAACAGAGTGGAGAAGAGGGCCTCTGGGGCAGCTGGACACAGGAAAGTTGACATGAACTAGACAGTGAAGAATTATGTGACCATAATCAGTGATCAGCTGGTATAGTTTGATATAGCAATTGGAGTTTATGGAAAGTATTCTTGTAGTTGTAAACCATTGGGCTTAAATGTACAAATCTCAAATTATGCTATTTCTGTGGGTGTTGTATTTCAGTGAATGTAATGCAGAAGTTATGAGCCCTAACTCATTATTTCCAACCTTGAGTACAAGTGGCTGCTGAAGCCAATGATGATTGATGAAAGATTGGTGAAACTGAAAGATAATTTGTTTCCCAGATCATACTGATTCTCATCTTTACACCTTTCCCTGCTTTTCCACTCATCAGCTCCCATGAACTACATTTTGTTCTCTCTCCCTCATTCTCCACATCGCAGTTCCACATACCTTTCTCTCATGGCCTGCCTGTGAAATTGCTTTGTAGCCTTCTTCAGCTTTTACTCGTTCATTTCTCCACAGCTTATACGACACAGTCTCACCCTAATTATTTGCCAGCAAGGAATTCCAAGATTTCTAACAGTTATAGTGGAAATCAGATAACCATAGAATTGTAATGAACTATTTCCATTTAGAATTTACTAAATTATTCATGAGAATGGAATTCCCCTGGAATAACCACCTGTATTGTCTGCTTCTCTGCACCACAAACCTGGTCTGTTTCATTAAAGTAGGTATATGTGAGAAAATAGATCTGTATGGAAAATAGGTTTGGTAACTGTAGTCTCTTGACCATTTACTGTTCAGTCCTGAGATATAGGTTCAATGCAGCTCAGCAGCAAGTTGGATGATGTAATTAATAAAGTTGAGCAAAAAGCACAAGATAACCAGCAAAGGCACCTGGCAGTTTCAACTCCCAGATTGTTCTGAATGACCTCCGGGTCAAACATCTCAAGGTACATTCCATGGACACCAGCTAAATGTACCTTGCCATCCAACGTGTGCCAACCTCTAAGCACATGGTACAAGCTTCATGGTCCATCTCTGATCCACCTTCAGGGTTATTCTGCACTTCAGTACTGCACCTTGGACTGTACCAGTGACTATCATTGTAATGCTGCAGCAAGTACACTGTGCCCTCAGGGACACACCCAGCACAGGACCTGGACTAATCTATATGTCTGGGCTCTTCATTTTCTTTTACTTGAGGGAAATTCAATTTTCCTCCACATTTCTGGCCAAGGCCCTTTCCTCTGGCTCTTTTGGTCACAAATGCTTAGTGTGCAAAACTCAGTGCCCCCTGCCCAGATCAGGCTCTCCATTGGACATGGGAATTAAACATCAGATGTACCCCCACACACCATTTTCTCCTGGTAATGTAAGGTTTTAGAAAGCTATTACATGCATGCCAGGTTTGACCCAGACCCACCCTTTCCTTGCATTCCCCATGCCTAATTTACCTAATCTGCACATCTTTGGACTGTGGAGGAAACTGGAGCATCCGGAGGAAACCCATACAAGCACAGACAGTCATCTGAGGGTGGAATCAAACCTGAATCCCTGGCAGCAGTGCCAACCACTGAGCCAGAGTGCTGCCCCTGAAGGCTGGAACATTTAACATTGGTTCACTGTGGGGTTCTGTAGTGAAATGTAGATACATGTAAAATGCAGTGAATCGTTTGGTAACCTTGGCAGACAGACCACCTCAGAATGTTTCACTGTACCAAGCAATACACCAGAAGGCAGGAAACAACAGCAAGGCTCAATTTCACTCATCCCACTTAGAAATGCTGGAGTCTGATTCACTGCCTTAGAACATCCCATAAGTCAATTGTAATAAGTTATCCATTATTCACTCTAAACCCATTGGCCAGTCATCTTCTGCATTAATTATAACTCTGTTAGAAAACAAACCCAGACACATCATCCATGATGGATTGAAAAATAATGCTAGCAACATGCAGAACATAGCTGGTTACAACAAATCAGAAACCTAACCAAGGGTATAATCTGTTTATCACAACTTCTTGAAATTGTCATTCATTCTCAAATGAATAGAACATCTACTCTGTCAAAACCCATTAGCATTTGAAACTCAGTCAAGCATTTATAAATGCCACAGCTGTCTAAACAATAGATTGCTCTCTGGGAAAGGATGAATAGTGTCTCATTTCGATTTCAAAACAGAGTGCCTGTCAATCATTGTAGCAAAGTCAATGGGTAGAGTTTTTTCAAGTATCAAAACCAAATTTTGTTTTAATCAGCCAGAGCAATTTAATTCACAGTAGAAAGGCTGATGGCACTGACAGAACCGTTTAATATATTTTTCACTGCAGTATCATACTCTTTACATTAGAAAAGCACTGTAATGCATGTGAACAAATACACAAGGGTGATCAGTATAAGAGCATTACAATTTATCTTTAAAGGATAGATGCCTATGATGAATCATTCCATATTTCAAAATATAATGAATACAAATCCTGAAAGACAAATGCCAGCCTCCTTGTTTGTTGAGTTTAAAGTAATTAATTCTCCAATTACTCTGTAGAGGGGACAGCCTTCAGTTTGTTTGCAGCATTGTTTGTGACACAAACTTGTGTTTCCACAAGCGAACATGGAATTTGTACTGAAATCCAAACAGTGGGGTTTGGCTGTTCATGGGCCTTGGCTTGTCCTGAATCTGTTGTCCTGAATCTGTTGTCCTGAATTCCTGAAGAAGGGCTCATGCCCAAAACGTCGATTCTCCTGCTCCTTGGATGCTGCCTGACCTGCTGTGCTTTTCCAGCAACACATTTTCAGCTCTGAATCTGTTTAGTAAGGAACATTGTTGCTGTGCTATTTCAAAGCCTGCCTTTTAACAGAGCAGGTTTGTCACAAGAAACTTCTGACTGACTTATGGTGTTTTGTATCCCTTGATCCAAAGAATGTGTGCTTGTGGATCTTGCTCAGAAACATTGCTCCACATGGTGGTGGTGGCGGAGGGGAGGGGTTGGGGTGCACAGAGACAGAGGCAGGCAATAGGTGCATTGATCAAGTCATTATAGAGTGACGAGTGACGTGAAGCACAGAAGGTTTCAGTTAGTTTTCAGGCATGTGTCGGCAGTAATATTTGTGAGGGTTTTTGTTGTAAAGGAGTGTTTCAACAACTGTCCTGACTCAGAAAAGAAGCTATTCCACATTCGGAGCATATGTATCATAGGCAGCTACAAGATCCAATGGCACTTTGTCTGTTTTCAGATTCTTTTGGAAACCAGTTTCAATGTAGGGGGTGAGTAACAGAATTAGATAATATGTTCTGTGCCCCTTACAGAAACAAGCCTGGTCAACATAAGAGTGGTCTCTGCCTCCCAAGATATATGTTTCAGGATACTGCATTTCCCCTAAACTTCTTTCCCGTGTGCCCTCTTTCATATATTCCTTTTCTGCTTACAAACACCTTTTTAGTGAAAAAAACAGAGAATATTTGGCTTTTACAGATCAGAATTGTTAAAGTTAACACATACATATACATGATAACCTGGAAATGAAAGCCATCTGAAAAAATAATCTGCCCCTTTAAAAGCTCACGCAGACATAGAGCTTTCTTTAAGGCCAATCCAGATGGATTCAGAATTCAAGTGCAACTATCCTGTTTAAAACATCAGGAAATTGTACTTTTAAACAATTAATAATTTTTATATAATTTAATCCCCTAATATTTCAAACAAGAGTACTCTTAATTCTGTGATCTTGTGAACCAGAAGACAGACAAGTGAATTTATCAGAAGGTGACTCAGTGGTTGGCACCGCCGCCTCACAATGCCAGGTACCTGGGTTCAATTCTACCCTTGGGTAACTGACTGTGTGGGTTTCCTCCCACAGTCCAAAGATGTGCAAGTCAGCTGGAGTGGCCTTGCTAAATTGCCCATAGTGTCCAGGGATACATGGACGAGGTGGATCAGGAAATTGGGGGTGGTTTGGATTAGCTACTCTTCAGCAGGTATATGGACTCAATGGGCCAAATAGCCTGCTTCCATACTGTAGCGATTCTATGATATTTTGGTTTCAAGAGACAACTGGAGAAAGAAGGATTGAGGAAAGAAACAGGCCTGTGAGGAGTGACCTTCAAAAAAGCGGGACTCTGCTTGAGCCTAATGGCTTTTTCTGTTCCTAAAACAATCTTATGTTGTAACTTATAAACATTGTGAACAACAGAGTATAGGGATAATTATAGAATGAGTCTTTGAATCATAGCTATTCGATTAGACTTATTCTCAGTGATCTCAGTTTCTGTTTCCTATTCTCCAGCCAATTCATTCCATAAATGATCACATCCTCCTTTTGATGGGATTACAGGATTCTCCAACTGTCTTCTGAAAGACCAAGTGAATCACATGCTCTAAGATCTCCAATACATTTTGTGTCAAGGTAGCTCATTTTCTCAAATCCATACTGGCACACAGTTATTTGACCCACATTCATTAAATGCTCTGAATTATTTTACTTCAGAAATCCTCCTTTTCCCCAGCCATTACTGATATATTAATAGGTCAATTATTTCTGGTATTTATCTTAATTAAAAACAGTAACAGAGAGGGAGAACTTCCTCAGAGTTGTTTCTATTCAGCGGGGGAATTAAAATTCAACTTTGATGCGAGATTACTAAATAAGTGCTACAGTGACCTTTGCCCATTATACGGTCCATCTGATTTTTATTTTCCACCTCAAATTGTATTTACATCCCATTTATTGATGCAGATAGGATTCCTGCCACACTTCCAGCATCAGATATAAAGAAATTCTTGGTTAGCTTTCCCATTCTTTTGCTGATATTCCTATCAATAATGCCATGAAAGATCTAATTGCATGATTCTTCCTGATTTGACTTTCAGTTTTCTAATTTTTTGAATCAGAAAATCTGACGAACAATGTCAAAAATGCTGGGCAACTCAAAATATAAGCAATTAAAAATTTTAAAATACCTGTACACCGAAACCCTTTCACTCACAGCATATATTTATCTGAGTTCATATTTGCAGTAAGTTGGTTAAAACAAGAAGCTGATGGGTAGCAGATGAAATTCAGCCCATTAATGAAGATAGGAGATGTAATTACTTGATATCAGAAGCACTGATAGATGTGAACACTAAGGTACAGGGAGATAGCTGCTTGTAGATTATTGCCACAGAACCGTAAAGGCTGAATGAGATGTATTAGAGAAGGGATTACACATTCCCTGGAAATAGATTACAATGATAACTGAACATTCTGTGTGTGTACCTGACTTCTGATATATCACAATACTCAAAATTGCTAATGCAGCACGTTGCATATAGCTAGGTCACCTATGACTCTTTACTCGTGACACAACATTACATGAGGTTTCCTGTTCTTTCAATAACAACTGCCCATATACCAGTCAGGTGCAGTTAGAATACGTTGCAATATCAGGTGGACGTGACTGATCTCAGATCATTAGACAGTCCCTACCAGTTACTCTTTGACAATTTTTTAATTAATCCTCTTTGCAGTCCCAGCTTAGTATGCTATCATTTCATTAGGGACTCTCACAGGAGGAATATATTTTGGAATTTCACACATTTTCTGGGCCGACTTTTATAAGTTTCCAACACCAATCGTCAACAAATTCATATTGAACAAATACAGAATATTCCAAGCAATATGTAGTATGTGGGAACAATAAACAGTTAATAAAAAGGTAACCTATAAAATGTTTTAAATTACTTTTCAAAAATCATTTAGGCCACCATCTTCTTTTTCTCAGTAATAAGCAACAGTAGGTCACAGGTCAACATCTGTGCATGGTAATCGGCAATTTATCTGCAAGGCTCAAGGAACCTCCCTTCATACTTGAATGCAATTTGCCATAAACTCTGCCCAGTTTTTACCATAGCACTTCCTGGATAGTAGGTCATACGTCAGACGTAGTCAAGAGTGTGGTGCTGGAAAAGCACAGCAGGTCAGGCAGCAATCAGGAAAGCTTATGCCCGAAACATCGATTCTCCTGCTCCTCGAATGCTGCCTGATCTGCTGTGCTTTTCCAGCACCACACTCTTGTCTGTGATCTCCAGCATTTGCAGTCCTCACTTTCTCCATATGTCAGACCTAGCAGTATTCAGCAAATTCAATGTCTGTCACCTGAGCAAGTATTGCCTGTGTGGAACATAGATAAAAATCTCTCATAAGGATAGAACTTGTCTTTTTTTATTATTAAGTTAAATTAAGTTCTATCCACCAGGTAGTAAAAACTGGCAAATTCTGTTACCATTGTATGGTTATCCCTGTGAGCTAGTCTTTTCTTCACCCTGCCATGCTATTGTAATTATAACCTACTCCATTGGTCTTGCTGTCGTAAAGGGTGGCGTTGGTAAAACACAGCCGGTCAGGCAGCATCTGAGGAGCAGGAGAGATGCCGTTTCAAGCATAAGCCCTTCATCATCAACACTCCTGCTCCTTGGATGCTGCCTGACCTGCTGTGCTTTTCCAGAGCCACCCTTTTCGACTCTGACCTACCAGCATCCTCAGTCCTCACTTTCTCCATTGATCTTATTCCTCAATCACTGCAATCTTGCTCCATTGATTTCCAATGTATTAATATTTTCTCAATTGACACTGTAAGTCAATACACACAAAAAACACACTCTCTCTCTATTTCTTTCTGTCTCTTTCTTTTCTACTAATGACTATATGCTGGTTGTGGTGAGGTCCTGTGTTGCTTTGACTCATGTGCATTGAAGATGAAACTGGGACACTAACCAAAGAGCTGTATCATGGGTATGAGTACAGCAAGACAGGATGGAAAGATATTCATCAAGTTGCAGCTTCTTTTTGCTGAAGTCTGTGAAGTAATTTTGGAGGCACAGTGCTGAAAATGTCAGAGTACTGTAGCTGATTGTTCCTGTGACTATAAAGATGTCTTGTTCTTCACTCCTGTACGGAAGGAACTAAGGGATTTGGAGATAACATCCCAGACAGCTGTTTGTGTCTGTTCAAGCATAACCTTGAATTGTAGGCCAGAGAAAATATATCTCGCCATATCTTTGAACAGGACAATGATATATCTATTTTAAAAATAAAAGAGTCAGGAACAGGTATTACTTTATATGCAAACTCTGAGGGCAAGGAAGAGGTATAAATAAAAGGATTTTGTAAATATCTTGTTGCTGCAATGTCAAACTACAGGTCGTTCTGCTATAATGCACGTTTTGTCAATGCAAATTTACTGTAACGGAATTGATGAATTGGGGACACCATTTCTAAAGCACAAACTTGTTATTATGTGCCATTAATTTCTGGAGAGTACATTAGACCTGCTTTGGGGATTTTATAGCATGTGGATCTTGTTAAAGATAAAGAAATGGTAGAATATTCTGTGAATTGACTGGTCAATGTCATGAATGTGATGTTGGAAAAGTACAGCAAGTCAGGCAGCATCTGAGGAGCAGGAGAGTCGATGTTTCCGGCAAAGGCTTGATGAAGGGCTTATGCCCGAAACATCGATTCTCTTGCTCCTCAGATGTTGCCTGACTTGCAGTGCTTTTCCAGCACCACATTCTCCACTCTAATCTCCAGCATCTGCAGTCCTCATTTTCGCCTGGTTAATGTCATGACCATGAGTCAGAATTGTGAAACTGTATGGACATTTTAAAGTTGTATTTTCAAACTGCTTTTCAAGAGATGGCTATTACAGCCAGAAATGTCTATGGGTGTAAATTAATTGACTGTCTGGAGAGAGGGCTCCACAGAATATCACTCCTAAAGGTGCAACAATTCTTCAAAGGGACAAGAAGGAGTCCCAACAGACTGGACAATGATCTCTTGTGACTCCAAAGATACCAAGAGGCTGATGACCCCAGACTCAATAGCAAGCAACTAAAGGAATCACAACAACAGAATCTCAACCTGAAAAATTAAAAATCTTGTAATTAATTGTTCAACTACCAAAGTCAATGCTAGTGGCATCCTCCACTACAATGATTGCAAATTTCAAGTATCTGCTATTCTTGAACAATTCAGAGACTGACTCATGTATCTTTTTGTTTGTTGTAACTTTTTGGACTCACCTCTTAATTATAACCAGTGGGTTGTATCACATGTTTTGTAATTAATAAGCTCATTCTTCTGATAACACAAGAAAGGTCTGGTTAACTTATAAAATCTTTATACAACGTAAGTTCCTTTGAGTCTGGAAGAAAGGTATCCCAAAGGAAGGGATGCATTTTTAAATTAACCTTACTGCATCCAACCAACAGGTAGATGTAGGAAATGTACACTGTGGAGATGAAACACAGACTGGGCGACCGCTTTGCGGAACACTTATGTTCTGTCCACAAAAATGCCCCTTAGCTTCTAGTTACCTACCATTTCAATACACCAACATGTTCCATGGTCAATATTTCTATCTCAGGCCTAATCCAGAGAGGTTTACCATAACATGGAAAAACAACATCTCATTTTCCACTTGGGGACTCTGCAGCCTTCAGGACTCAATAATTTTAGGGCCTGAAGACCTCCATCCATGTACTTTACTCACTTCCACACCTCAGGCCCTGTCATGACATGGGCTACTTTCAGCAAAGCCAACCCATTTTCACCTACTTATAGCCCCATTATCAGCTTTCTCCTTCCATGGTTTATCACGAACCACCCCTTTGTTTGCCTATATTTCTGTCCCTCTGGACTCTGTCTCCACCTATTGCTTACTCCTTTACATACCACCCTCCCCCTGCCCACAACCTCTGCATTCTGCATATATACCACCATTTCCTATCAATGCTAAAGAAGAGTCATGGGACTTCAAAAGTTAACTTTATTTTCTCTTCATAGACCTGCTGAGTTTCTCCAGCAATTTCCATGAAAAAATAATTGCCTGTAAATCTCATTCTGAATGTGTTTATTGAGAGATTGTCTGTTCTGTGTGGCTATATGTTGTAGCCAGCAGAGACACTGTTGACTGTTTAATGTGTGTGAGTTAAAACTGTAGTAAAATTAGTTTGAAGATTAATTCATAGTAAAATGCACATTTCACTTCTTCAAAAGCAATCATTTCAAATGATGTGAATGGAATTTCTAAGAGGTTCTCGGATGGGGGTGTGATTTTCAAAAGGGAACAAAAAATGAGTTCTGTCAGTGAAAATTTGAAGATCCCTTTTCTACCCTCTTGTTGCTATAAGAACTGTTGTTGGTTCGCAGTGTGAAAAGCAAATTGTTTTGCTGTTAAGTTGCAGTGTGTTACTGGGATGTTGTAAGTGTGAGGAAACTTTCAGCAAGGATATATAGTTGAAATTGTGCATGCATGTCCCAGTTTAATGTTATGGATAAGTAAATTGTAGATCTTTTGTACTTTGGAAGCTTACAGGTTTTCTTTTGTTTGTGCTAAATAGGCTAAGGTTCTTCATGGGAATTAACTATGTTTCATTTTAGAATTTTGAAGAAAAGACAAGAGCTAATGTAACTTGTGCCAAGGGTTCTAATAACGTAGGTATTTCAAGGAACAAACCCAGAAATCTTGAATCCTGATTAGAATTATGATTTCATCTTATTCTGATAAACCTGAGAGGATTTTCAATACAGAAACAAAGTTCACTTTTTTAGGATGATTTTTCTGAGTATTTAACAGTGTAAATTGAGATACTTGGGTGGCTATTTGGACTTGGATTGATCTTGGTTAGAAATCTTGAAAATTTAAAGATTTGTTCCTGATGGACTCCTCATAAATTAATAAGTGCAAATTAATTTTAAGTTTGAATACTGCTAATTGAAACTTGAAAAACAGATGGTTTGAGTTTGTTAGTGAGACCACAGTGTTAAAAAGAAGAGACTTTGCGGCAAAAATCAATTTGAGAAAGAAATGAAAAAATTTGGAGAGAATTGATATTAATCTAAAATGTTGTGGACACCTGGTGAAGAAAAATAAATAAACTTGTGAAAGCTACAGTTTATTTCCCAAAATGTTCAGTAAACAAATTATTTTTTTTAAAAAGCAGAATTTGAAACAACGTCGTTCTCACTATTGGTAAGGAAAGCTTCTTTTAAAAAGTAACTAAAATGATGTGAAAATGCCTGAATTGGAGAATATTTTGCTCCACCTCTTGGGCAAACAGAGAAAGAGAAATTACTCTGGCTGCTAGCTAGTTACAATTTCATGTCAGTAGATTAATTCACTTTGCCTCAAGCAGAATGGACCTTTGATTCTTTTGTTTTGCTCACTGGTGCAACAAGACACCCTGCAATTTAAATAATTACATTAGGCATTTCTAAGGAATTGGGATCGATGAACTAAATTAGCTCTTTGGTATGAAAACAGTAAAAAACATAAATGCACAGTCTTGGGAAGTATCAGTAGATATGGAAATTAAAAGTGAAGTTCTTTTTGAACAGCAATAAACCGGATATTAACAAAACCTGTCAGGGCAATAACTTATTTGAAGTTAATTTTGAGAAAATTTAAAGTAAGAAAAAGCAAGCAAACTGTGCAAATGCCTGGAATGCATGGCAATGTTTGGTTTCTGTTTTAAAGATAACATGCAAACACATTTACATTTTTTTTAGAACAGTGATTTTTTTTCCAGGGCTCCTGAATGACATAAAATGGTAATTAATAGAATACCCCCACTTCAAATGAGAAGTTCAATTGAAGCTATTAATTTAGTATTAATGTACATTCTAGGGGAAGGATGGAAAATCTGGATTTGAACAATCACAGACTTGGGAATAGGAACAAGAGCAATTAGTAAGAGCTATCCACCAGATGGGTATAGATAATGAGAAAGCTGGAGAGCTTTTTAAGTCCATGCATGATGTTATTTTCACAGGCTAAAATGTGTTAAATATAAGAATAAGTTAGGAGCAGAGTAAATCTTAAATGGCATGGAGGTACAAAGCAATCCTGCAGACTATAAGGATGGTATGGCCAAAGAAGCTGCCCAAGTCATCACGTCCCCTTCCTCAGACATAATAGCCATAATGAGAGTTCAGCTGTGGAGTTTCACAAACAACTATACCTGGTCCTGGTATAGTGTTAATACCCACTGGGAAAATATTGCATCATAATGTGCACCATGGGTTGATACCAGTGATATTGAACATAATGGTGAAAGGATTGCCAGATTGGTTTGGTAAAAAGCCAAAGAGTCTGGATTAGTGAGACTCTAAACAAAAAGAAAGAGCTGCAAATGCTAAAAATCTGAAAACTAAACAGATATTACTGGAGAAACTCAGCAGGTCTGGCAGCATCTGTAGACAGAAAGCAGAGTTAACGTTTCAGATCCAGTGACCCTTCTTCCAAACTGGACCCTTCTGAAGAAGGATCACTAGACCCAAAACGTTAACTCTGCTTTCTCTCCAGAGATGCTGCCAGACCTGCTGAGGTTCTTCAGTAATTAATGTTTTTGCTTTGTATAAGTCCTGGACCAAGAGACAGGGATGGTGGGTTGACAACAGTACTATAAGTCTGTAGAAAACATACTAAAACCAAGGTGGAAAGATATTTAATCAATGATGCAGCCACAATATTTAACATATGTAACTCATTTGTGAATAGTTTACATTTGACTTCAGTACAGGTAGAAATAGGAGCAAGGCCATTCAGCCCCTTAGGCCAGTTCTGCCATTCAGAGAGATCATGGCTGATCTGTGGCTTAACCTTTGGTCCATATCCCTTAACACCTTTGCTTAATAAAACATTTTCTATCTCTAAAAATAACAAACTGATTTCGCATTAACTGCCATTTGTGGAAGAAAATTCCAAACCTCTATCACCTTTTGTGTGTAGAAGTGCTTCCTCACATCTCTCCTGAACAATCTGGCCCTAAATTTTAGATTATGCCCCATGGTTACAGAGTACCCAACCCGTGGAAATATTTTATCTTTATCTATCTGCCTTTTTCTTTTAATATCTTGAAGACTTTGGCCAGGTTACCCCTTAACCCTTTAAGTTTGAGAGAAAATAAGCCTAATTTGTATAACCCCTCCTCATAACTTAAGTCCAGGTATCATTCTTGTAAACCTACATGATACTGCCTCCAACTCCAATATATCCTTCCTAAGGCGTGGTGCCTAGATCTGCTCTCAGTACTCCAATTGGAATCTAACAAGGGTTTGTATAACTGCAGCATAACTTCTGCATCCTAGTTCTCCAGCCCTCTAGACATAAAGGCCAGCATTCTGTTATCTTTCATGACTATTTTCTGCACATCGTTATGACATTTTATAGATCAATGCACTTGGATCTTCAAGTCTCTTCAGACATTCGCTATATTTAATTTCATACCATCCAGAAATTCTCCTGATCTATCCTCACACATGCTTAGAATGAAATCCCTCTACCACAACTTTGCCCATTCACTTAGTTTATCAATATCCCTTTGTAATTTTATGCTATCGTCTACACTATCTCCAATGCGGCACAGTGGCTCAGTGGTTAGCACTGCAGCCTCACAGTGCCAGAGACCTGGGTTTGATTCCAGCCTCGGGCGACTGTGTGGAGTTTGCACATTCTCTCTGTGTCTGGGTGCTCTGGTTTCCTCCCACAGTCCAAAGATGTGGATTGGCCATGCTAAATTATTCATAGTGTTAGGTGCATTACTCAGAGAGAGATGGGTCTGTGTGGACTTGTTGGGCCGAAGGACCTGTTTCTACACTATAGGGAATCTAATCTAATCAATGCCATGTAACTTAGTGTCATCAGCAAACTTGGATGTATGATTTTCTGTGCCATTATCTAAGTCATTCATAAGTAATGTGGATAATTGAAGCCCTAACACAGATCTTTGTGGAACACAACTGATCGCATCTTTCTATGCCATTATCTAAGTCATTTATAAGTAATGTGGATATTTGAAGCCCTAACACAGATCCTTATGGAACACGACTGATCACATCTTGCTAATTTGAATACCTATCTATTATCCCTAACGTTTGTCAACTGCCACTCAACCAATTACTAAGTTCATGCAGAGAAGTGTGAGGTGATACAACTCAAAAGGGTATGCAGAAGTTCTGGGTATACTTGTGCATAAATCATTGGAATAGCAATTAGAGAGACCAGTTAATAAAGCATGCAGTGTTTTAGGCTACATTAATAATAGCATAGTGTACAATAGAAGGAAAGCTTTGTTGAACTTGAAGAAGACACTGGTTCAGCTTCAGATGAAGTATTGCGTCCAGTCCTATAAAGGTTTCAGGAAGGATGTGAAGTCACTGACAAGAGTGCAGAACAGGCTTACAGAAATGGTTCCAGAAAAGAGAAGCTTCAGTAATGAAAATAGGTTGGAGAAGTTGGGACTGTCCCTTGAGAGAAGAAAAGACTGAAAGGACATCTGATGAAAAAATTCAATCATGACAAGTCTGGACAAAATAAATAGGGAACGAAAGAATTAATAATAAGAGGACACAGGCTTAACCTAATTATTAAAAGAAGCAAAGGTGTTAGGTGGAAAAATGTTTTCATGCAGTGAGAGGTTAGGGTCTGAAATGCACTGCCTGGAATGTGGGAGGTAGTTCAATTCGGATTTTCAGAAAGAAACTGGATGGCTATTTCAAAAGGAACCATGAGCAATTCACAGGGAAAAGACAAGAGAGTGGCACAAAGTGAGATGCCATTGGGAGAGCTGGTGTGGACATGAGAGGCTGATTGGCCTCCTTCTGTGCTCACACAATTCTGTGATTCCAAATGAGGAACTTCAGTTATGGAGATAAATTAGAAAATTTAGGGGACTGTCCTCCCAAAAGAAGATTGATTCAAAACAGAAGAGACAGTGAGAGGAGACTTGATTAAAGTTTTTTTTTAAATCACGAGGGCTCGAGACAAAGTAAGTAAGGAGACCTTTTGGTCGAAGGATTGACAACCAAATGCTACAGCTTTCAGATCAATGGCAAAGAAACAATGAAACATCTTTCACATGGCGAGTGGTGAGAATCTGGAATGTGCTACCTGCCTAGTGGAGGCAGGGTCAGTCAAGGCATTCAAGAGGGAGTTGGATTATTAGCTGAAGAAGATGAATGTACTGAACAATTGGAAAAAGGTAGATCGTGGTTCTTGGCTAATTACCAATTCAGAAAGGTAACATAGACTTAAAAGGCTAAATGGCCTTTGTCTGTAATGGAACATTTCTGCGATGAATTATTTGTTTGCGTGGTGTCAATATATTGCTATCAGAGTGCAATATGGTAACATATTCCTGCCAATCAGGTGCCAACATATTAAGATCAGTGTATGATGTGTCAACATATTCCACACAATTAAACACCAACTTATGACAGTAAAAAAAGTTATTATGTGTGCTGTCAATACGTTACTATTAATGTGTGGAGTGTTAGTAATATGAAAACTTTTCTATCAGTGTGTGCATATTCAATCTATTACAATAATTGGCTGCGATGTTAAAATATTATGATCAGCCTATTAGGTTCAGTACTTTACTGCTACAGTGTTAATTGCCTCCAGTTACTATCATTTTGGGAGATGTCAATATACTACTGACAGCGAATGAAGTGTGTAAATTACTATCAGTGTATGAAGTGGTCAATATATTATTTGCCATCTAGGAGGTGGTAATACATTCTTGTTATTGTTGTTTCAATAAAATCCCATCAGTGATTAAGGAATGAATGAATTACTCAGAGCTATAGATACGTTCCAGTTATTGTGTGGTGTATGTTTTTACCGTCAATCTGTAATATGTTCATATGTTACTTCAATGCATGACACGTGAACATTTTCATGTCCATAAGGTATGTCTATACTATTATCAGTGCCTAACTTGTCAATATATATGAATAAGTATACTACAGTCAGTGTAAAGTGTCAATATATAACTGTCAGTATGTAGAGTGCCAGTATACTTATGTTATAAGAACATAAGAACTTAAGAAATAAGAGCAGGAGTAGGCCATTTGGCCTATGAGGCCTGCTCAGTCATTCAATAAGATCATGGCTGATCTTTTTGCAGACTCAGCTCCACTTACCCACCCATTCACCATAACCCTTAATTCCTTTAATGTTCAAAACTCTACCTTTGGCCTTAAAAACATTCAACGAAGTTCACTGAACAGGGAATGCCACAGATTCGCAACACTTTAGGTGAAGTAGTTCCTCCTCAACTCAGTCCTAAATCTGCTTTCCCTTATTTTGAGGCTGTGCCGTCTAGTTCTAGTTCTACATCAGTACATGAGGTATCAATATAATACTTAGAGTATATAAGGCATCAATATCTTACTGTTAGCGGGTCATGTGTTAATGAATTACTGGCAGTGTATGAGGTATTAGTCTTTCACTGTCAGTGTAACATTTTAATACAGAGTATTTTAGTATGTATGGTGTTAATATTACTGTCAGTTTGTGAAATGTCAATATTATCAGTATCAGTGCATGAGGTGTCAATATTTTACTGGCAGTATGTGAAGAATCTGTGAGATATTAAAGTATTGCTATCAGTGTGTGCGCCATCTATATATTACTATTGATGCTTCAGGCATCAATATATCATGGGTCTTATGTGAGGCATCAATATATAAGGCATTGTTTGAGGTGTCCATGTATTACTATCAATATGCAGGGTGTCAAAATAACACTGATTGGGTGTAAGGTGTAAGTATATTCCTATCAGTGTGTGTGAGGTGTCATTATATGAATGCCAGTGTGTGGGTGTCAGTGAGTAAGTTGTCAATACAACACCATCAGTGTATGAGATGTCAATAGATTATCAACTTTTGAAGTCTCAGTATATTACATGCATTGTTTGAGGCATGAATACAATATTGTCCGTATGTATGGTGTCAAAATATTACTGTCTGTGGGTGAGATGTTGAAATGTTACTGTCAATGTATGAAGTGTCAAATATTACTACGAATATGTGTGGCGTTGTCAATATTAGGTGATGTGTAACAATAACATATTACTGTTAGTGTATGAACTGTAAAGATAACAGTGAATGAAAACTTAATATATCTTCAGTATATGAGATGGCAAAGTAGTTGTCAATGGATGATGCATAAAGACATTTCTTGAGCCACTTGAAGGGTCAGTGTGTTACTGTCAGTGTGAGAGGTCAATTTAATACTGTCCATATGTTAGAGTCAGCTTGTGAAGTTCAAATAAATTGCTGTCAGTTTGTGAATTATCAAGATAAGCTATTCCAAGTGGGAAGCATCAATATATTACTGTCTGAGTGTCAAATGTTTGACGTATCAGCATGTGCAATGTTAATATATGTCTGGTAGTGTAGGTGGTAATATATTACTGTCAGAATGTGAGGTCTCAATATATTGCCATCAGATTTTGAAGTATCAATATATAATAGTCAGTATTTGAGGTCCAATATATTGCTGCCACAAGGTGACGAGTTAATAAATTACTGTCAGTGTTTGAAGTATTGACATATTTCAATCAGTATTTGAGATATTAATATATTAATGCCTAAGTGTGAGGTGTATATTGTCAGCAATGTTTGAAGTGAAAAACTTTGCGTTCCCTGCATGAGATGTTAAGATATTACTGCTATTGTGGGAAAGATCAATACATTACTGCCAGTGTGTTTGTCTCAATATATTACTACCAGTGTGTATCAACATATCTATCAATGTATCTATCGATATATTGTCAGTGTTTGAGATATAAATGTATTAATAGTGCATGAAGGTTTAATAATATACAATCAGTACATGAGTTATCAACATTTTACTGTCAGCTGATGAGCTGACAGTATATATTACTAGAAGCATTTGAGGTCTCAATATATTACTGTCAGGGTCCAAGGTGTCAATCCATTACTGCTAGTTTGTGAATGTCAATACATTACTGTGTATGAGGTAACAAGATATTAGTATAAACATTTTAGGTGTAAAGGTATTACAGTGTTTACAAGAGGTGTCAATGTAATACTGTCATTGTGTGAATTTTCTATCTATTACTGCAAGTATGTTCGAGGCCAATAGTCACTATTTGAGGTGGCAAAATTTTTCTCTCAGTGTTTGAGAAGTCAACATTTTGCTATCAATGAGGTGAAAATATTTTACAATCCCATGTGAGGTGTCAATAAAGTACTGCAATTATGGAAATGATCAATACAATGTGGATAGTGGGTGATGTCTCAATATATTACTATCAATGTGTGAAACATCAATCTGTTACTGGCGGGGTTTGAGACAGCAGTACCTTACACTCAGTGTGCAATATGTCAATATAATATTGTTAGGATGTGAGATTTTAATATTGATGTGGCTGTTTGAGATCTCAATGTATTATGGTCAGTGTGCAAGGTATTGTTATCTGACTACCAGCATGACAGGAATCAATATACTGGTGTCCTTTGTAAAAAATCAATGTATTACACTACGAGTTATTAATATATTACAGTGGGAGTCATAATATTAATTTCAGGGTGTAAGATGCCAATATATCTCAGCCTTTTAGGTGTTAATACAAAGTATATTGCAGCCAGTGAACATTGTGTAAATGTAATAATAAAAATGTATGTGAGAATTCAGTATGAACTTAGGGTGTGAAATATCAGGGTGTGAAGTATCAACATGTTATAATCAGTTTGTGAGATATGAATAAAGTACTTGAAGCATTGGTGGTATCAATATTTTATTGTACATGACAAAGACATCAATATATTAGAATCATATATTTATTAGTACATTACTGCCAGTTTGAATGTTTCAATATATTACTGTCAATGTATGAGACATCAATATATTGTTTGCACTTGTGAGGAGTTGGTATATTACTGTCAGTCTGTGAGTTGTCAAAATAGTACTCACCGTGTGACACATCAATAGTGCATGGTCAGTATAAGTGGGGAGCCATGTATTATTTTCAGAACTTGAGATGCCAATACATTACTGCCAGTTCAAATGTCAGTGTATGCGGAATCAATTATTACTCTTAGTCTGTGAGGCGTCAATTTGCGAGTATAAATGTGCCGTATTAATATATATCACTACAAGTGCATGAGAGGTCAATATATAATTCCTATCAATGTTTGAGATATTATGGGCGGCACGGTGGCACAGTGGTTAGCACTGCTGCCTCACAGCGCCAGAGACCCGGGTTCAATTCCCGCCTCAGGCGACTGGCTGTGTGGAGTTTGCACGTTCTCCCCGTGTCTGTGTGGGTTTCCTCTGGGTGCTCCGGTTTCCTCCCACAGTCCAAAGATGTGCACGTCAGGTGAATTGGCCATGCTAAATTGCCCGTAGTGTTAGGTAAGGGGTAAATGTAGGGGTATGGGTGGGTTGCGCTTCGGTGGGTTGCGCTTCGGCGGGTCGGTGTGGACTTGTTGGGCAGAAGGGCCTGTTTCCACACTATAAGTAATCTAATCTAATCTACTAAAAGACAATCCTTGTGTGGGGTATCAATAGTTTACTGAGAGGATGAGAGGTTTTAATATTACTGTCAGTATGTGAGTTCTCAATGTATCGGTTAAGTGTGTGAACTGTTAACATATTACACTCAGAGTGTGAGGTATCAGTACGTTAGAGTTAGTAGGCAGAATTTAGTAAAGTCTACACAGATCCATGTGCAAACTAGGAAATAGATGACATCGATGCTAGCACCTGGAAAGCCTGGCCAATTTGGATTCAATAGGCATCAGCCAACTACTATTGCATGGCACATGCTTCCAAACCCAGCACCAGTTGATTGGGTCAGAGATGCAGCCACCATCTTCTTCTTTCAGTGATTTCAATTTAGCAGCATCAGTTTTTCAGAGGCAACAAAGAATCCCCATCCTGAACAGATTTCCAAATTCAATCTGGTTCTCTTCAACAGAACTTTAAAACCCCATTCTCCAGTTCTCCCAGCTCCTTCTCTAAACCTCTAGCCTCATCAGTGTTTATCCTAATCTGTGATCAATGTAAAGCAGTGAGTGTCCAATTAGCCAACAACTTAGACCAGACAGAGCTTGAGCCCATGGTTCAGTGATGTATCCTGACAGGTTCACCTCCAGGCTATATGGGAATGGCAGAAAGTGCTCACCTCCCACCAACAGCACCAGGCAACCTGCTGGATCTGTCAGTAGAGATTAATAACTTTGGGGTTCACAACCACACATGGGCCCATGGTAGAAAATGGTCCACAACCTCCTCTGCACAGCTGGGTGAGTAGGTGAATATGGCTCGCAATTGGACAGCAAGCAAGGTGTCTCACCAAAGGGAGGATGTTTACAGCAATGTATTTGTATTTTGTATGCTTTGATTTTGAATTATTGAATAAGTCAGAATGGCTATTCAATTTCCAGTACCTGATGCTATGGAAATGAAAGGCATGGATTTTGGCATGGTGACAGTGAGAAACCTCAAAAATTGACAGTATATATTGGTCTAAGGGATCTCAATGGATCTTTGAAGAGATCGCACTACCCCATGTCAACCATTGAAGAAATTCTGCCACAACATGCCAAGTATTATCCTCAATGTGAAGAACATAAGAACTAGGAGCAGGATTAGGCCATCTGGCCCTTCAAGCCTTCTCCACCATTCAATAAGATCATGGCTGATCTTTTCGTTGGCTCAGATCCACTTACCCACGCTCTCACCGTATCCCTTAATTCCTTTATTGTTCAAAAAATAACTATCTTAGCTTTAAAAACATCTACTGAAGTAGCATCAATTATTTTACTGGGCGAGCAATTCCATAGATTTACAACCCTCTGGTGAAGAAGTTCCTTCTCAATTCAGTCCTAAATCCTCTTGCCCTTTCTCCAAGAGGGCATCTTTACACTATGGAGAAAGTGAGGACTACAGAAGTTGGAGATCAGAGCTGAAAAATGTGTTGCTGGAAAATTGCAGCAGGTCAGGCAGCATCCAAGGAGCAGGAGAATCGACATTTCGGGCATAAGCCCTTCTTCAGGAGACCAACCACACCTGCTCCTGCTCCTTGGATGCTGCCTGACCTGCTGCGCTTTTCCAGCAACACATTTTTCAGCACTATGCCCTCTTGTCCTAGTTTCATCTACTTCTACCTTATCTATTCCCTTCATAGTTTTATAAGTATCTAAGATCCCCAAGACAATCTGCAAGTGTGAATCCACAACTTTCAAATTGTAACTACACACCTGGTCAATGGGGATTGAACCCACAACCCTGCCATTATTAGCACCACACTTTAACCATCTGAGCCAACCCGACTTACACATTGGTTACTAGAGGTGAACGATAGCAGCAGCTTTATAATGACATTCTAGATGTCATTTTGGAGGTACAAATTAATGAGCATTATGTTTATCATTTCCACTGACCTGGAAGAGGAGAGGATCTGCCCCATGAGATATTGAATGATTACCCAAAGTGGAAGCTGTTGTCTAAGATCTATAGGCATGGAGATATGATGAAAGAATTTGTCACGTATTACAATTAGAATCTAATCTAACCTACTGCATGAGATGAACCTGAACAAGAAAAAAGTGTCATTGAAGATTGCAGAGTCAAGTATATAGGTCATGTGAAAGGATGTCACCTGAATTATGACAGGGTAAGGGTAAGAATTGTAGCAGAGATTGCGGCAACCAACAAATGTGAAAACAATGGAACAATTTGTTGGATTTGGGAACTACCTAGCAAGGTTCTTGCCTAACTGGTCATCAAAGTGGGAACCTCTATGCAAACTCAGTGCGAAGAATGAGCAATGATATTAAAGCACAGAACAAGAATTAGTTTTCCCTCAAATCAAAGAGTGAGCAACATCAACACAATATGCTCTGGAAGTCATCAAACCAGCAGAGACATGGAACCTGAAAACAAACATCTTGGCCTGATCAAGCACTCACAAGAGGAATGGCAATTCCTAGAGAATCAACATCACCCCTGGACAGACTACCAATGTGAACTCCCACACGTGCTATTAAGAGAACTGAACATTAGAGATTATGGATGAAACATATATTTAGGGTCAGACAGAAGTGGGACTATAAAGAATTAGTAAATAATTTTAGTTCACGAATGACACTGTCTTTATTGACCATGTATATTGGGTAACTTGTAAATACAAATGATAGTACATGCAAATTGTATCTTGTTTCATTTGTTTATGAAAAGAAGGCATTTAGAAAGATGCATGTGCACATCCTGTAGTCCGGCTTGCTATAGTCATGTGATCTCTGCTGCATGTTGCTTTCATTTTAGTTGAAGTCACCATTAAAAAAAGTGTATGAAATAGAGGGAGCAGGTGGATAAAGAGTTGTAAACCCCAACAGCAGATGCATCTTGAGACTTTAGATGTGTGTAAATGAAAAGTAACATCTCTTGCTTCCATTGCTATACAAACGCCATGTAAGTGGGGTGGATAGCACAACCAGGATGCCCCTTTTACCTGTTAGAGGAATGTCAACTAATAAGGTGGCCAGCTTTCAATTGAGCAGAGGCGCATTCTCCTCTCTGTCTACAGGGCAAATGCTCCACAACAACTGAGGAAGAATAAAGATGAGGGTAAGAATGCCCCACAACACAACCTAGCAGAGAAGGAGGCCATGTAGCCAGCTGGAGAACAGGGTGGCCAGGCAATGCAAAACTGCAGAGAAAAGAGAATGAAGAGAACTTAAGCTTGGTACCAACCACTGGTCAGGAAAGGGAGCGTGGAGGCTGTAAACATAATTGTTATGTTCTCCAATGTAGTTTCAAATTTAGAGGGACATATGGTTCATGAAAAGTAAACTTCTGAAGAGAAGGGTGTCAAACCTCAGAGGGTGCACCATCACATATTTCCCTGCAAATCCTCTACTGGTTTACACAGTTAAGGGGCGAAGTCTTTTCTGCAAAATGTAGAGAGGTAGGAACAAAATTAGCAAACAGAACCTCAGAAGTAGCCGTCCAGATTACTCAACATACAGTTTGCAAATGAGTATTGAAAGAAGAGGATTCAGTATGAAAGGATGGCTGGAGAGATGACATAGCAGAAAGGTTTTGCATACTGGAACATTATTACGTGTTCTAGTTGGGGTGGGATGGGTACAGGCTGGAAAAGTTGCACCTGATTGGAGTCCAGACCAATGTTCTAGTGGAGCAATTTGCTATGAAAGGGTTTGAACTAACTTGAAGATGATTGAAGCTAAGTCACAACCCTGAAAATGTCCTGCAGTACTGTTCTGGGGCTTAGATGATTGGCCTCCAACAACCATCCTCTTTTGCACGAAATACATTTACAACCACTGCAGAGTTTATAATTGATTTGTGTTGCCTTCAATTTTCCTAGGACTTCCTGATGCTCTATTCCATCAAATACTGCCTCAAGATGAAGAGTAGTTACTCTCACTTCAACACTTGAATCCAGGTCTTTGCTCATATTATCTCTGACAGACCCAAACTAGTATCAATGCATAACTTATTGCTGGGTGAATGTTATTTGATAGCATTGTCAGTGACATGTTGTATTATTTTGCTGATGATTAGGCAGTAATGATAAGGCAGCAATTGACTGTATTGGATTTGTCCTACTCTTTGAGGACAGGAGATGGATGGGCAAATATCCATATTAGGAGAAAGTGAAGACTGCAGATGCTGGAGATCAGAGCTGAAAAATGTGTTGCTGGAAAAACGCAGCAGGTCAGGCAGCATCCAAGGAGCAGGAGAATCAACGTTCAGGAATCCTTCCTGAAGAAGGGCTTATGCCCGAAACGTCAATTCTCCTGCTTCTTGGATGCTGCCAGACTTGCTGTGCTTTTCCAGCAACACATTTTTCAGCTCAAATATCCATATTGTTGGGTAAATCACAGTCTTGTAGCTGTACTGGAACAACTTGAAGAGGGACACAAATCTCACTGTTCTGCATTTGTCATTACCAAGGTAGAAGATACTGTTCAAGCTACAGTGAAAGAGGAAGCAGTGGAGAAACTGGATAAGTCAAAATTGATAAAGAAGCAAAGCTTTGTATTTAAAGTTGTTAAGTCACTGGGATGAGAGGAAATGCATCTAAGAATACAGAGGAAACTAAGAAAAGTCATTTAGAAGGCATTAGATGTAATCTTCCAAACCTTTTTTAAATGCAGGGGTGGTGCTAGAGGATGAAGTAAATGCAAATGTTAAACGCCTTTTCAAAACGAAAGGATGGAAGGATAAGAACAGAAACTACAGTCAGTTTAACTTTGGATGTGCCAAAGCATTTAGAAATTATCATTTGGGGCAATATTAAATCATTTGATAAATGTGGATTAATTAAGGAAAGTCACTGCAGATTTGTCAGGGGCAAATTGTGTTTAAATGAACTTGCTTTAAGTTTTTTGATAGTACAGAGGGTTGAAGACTGTAATGTTGTTGACATGCTGTCTATGAAGTTGCTGAAAGTGCCACACAGCAAATGTTTTCCAGCAAAGTTAGTGAATATGGAATAACAGGAGTAAAAGCGGAGTGGGTGTGAATGTTTTTTTTTGCAGACTGGGGCAGGTAATAGTGGAGCTCCCAGGGATTGGTGTGAGGCCTTCTCTTCCTCTTCATGTTGGTTCATGGCCTAGGCTTAGGGTGTGCAAAGTCCAATATCAAATTTTCAGATGACATAAAACTCAGAAGTGAACTGTGAGGAGTTGAGTGATAACTTTTAAGAAAATTTAGATATAATGATGGAATGGGTAGACAAGTGGCTGACGAAATTTCATGCTAAAAATTATAAGGTGACTCAGTTTCATAAGGGGAGTGAAAAGAGCACTGTAAAATAAAGAGTACAATTCTAAAGTGAATGTAAGAGCAGGTGGACTTGGAACTATATTTGAAATATATTTGAAGTAATCATTGATGGTGGCAGAGCAGGTTAAGAAAGCACTTAATATATTGCAGAGTATCTTGGCTTTATAAATATATATATACAGTGCAAGAGCAAGGAAGTTACAGTAGGTTATACAGGTCCTGGAGTATTGTGTTCTGGGCATCAATTTAGGAAGCATGTGAAGACATTTGAGAGTGTGGAGGAAAGAATGACACAAAGTTGGGTGGGAGGATAACACAAAGCTGTGAGGAGGATGCAGAGATGCTTCAATGTGATTTGAACAGGTTGAGTGATGCAAATGCATGGCATATGCAGTATAATGTGAATAAAGTTTTCTACTATGTTAGCAAAGACAGGAAGGCAGATTAATATTTGGTAATAATTTGACACGGAAATGTGCAATGAGACCTCAGTGTCCTCATACACCAATCACTGAAGGTAAGCATGCAGGTACAGCAGGCAGTAAAGAAGGCAAATGTTGGCCTTCATAATGAGTACAGGAGCAGGGACATTACACTGTGATTATACAGGGTCTTGGTGAAACCACACTTGAATATTGTGAGCAAGTTTGGTCTCCTTATCTGAAGAACAATGTTCTTGCTATAGAAAGAGTGCAGTGAAGGTTTACCGAATTGATTCCTGGGCTGTCAGGACTGACGCACGAGGAGGGATTGAGTCACTTAAGATTATATTCACTAGAGTTCATGAGAATGAGGCCGGATCTTATACAAACCTGTAACATTCTAACAGGATTACACAGGCTAGAAGGATATTCCTGATGGATGCTGCTCCTGAATCCCAAACTAAGGATATTGGAGAAATCATTTAGGGCAGAGATGAGGAGAGATTTCTTCACCCAGAGTGTGGTGAACCTGTGAAATCTGCTGTGAAAGCAGTTGAAGCCAAAATATTGAGTGATTTTAAGAATGAGTTCAATACAGCACTTGGGGCTAAGGGATCAAATGAAATGGGACAGAAGCAGAAACCTGCTATTGAATCGATTAATCAGCCATGATTGTAATGAATGGCACGGCAGGGCCAAAGGGCTGAATGGCCTACTCCTGCTCCTATTTCTATGTTTCCATGTCTCTATGTTTCTATTCACTAGAATGGTTCGAGGGCTGAGGAACTTGAGTTATGTGGAACGATTGTAAAAGCCAGGTCTGGTCTCCTTGGAGAAGCAATGACTAAGAGGAGATTTGATACAGCTGTTCAAAATCTGGACAAAAATGATGGGGAGGCAAGTATTCTTTTAGCACAGTGGTAATGACCTTACCTTGAAATCAGGAGACACAGGTTCACCCATATAATTACATCTCTTAAAAACTTCCCATTGGCAGAACGATCCAAAACCAAAGGACTCCAATTTAAAGTGATAGCAAAAAAAGCAATGGTGACACCAGAAAAATCCTGTCATTAGGTGTGGACTGCACTGCCTCAGAGGGTGATCGAGGTAGATTTAATTGAGGCCATCAAAACGGGATTGAATAATTATCTGAAGATTAATATAAATTGCAGAGCTAAGGAGAAAAGGTGGGAAGTGGGGCTAGGTGAGTTGCTTTTGCAGAGGGCTAGCCCCAACATGAATGGTTGAATGGCTCTTCTATACTATAAACATTCTACGATTCTCTAAAATAAGTGTTTACTAACATTAATGTATGTCTCCATTACCCTCTGTGTATCATTGTGAGAGATAGCATTATTTTTCTCAATGTGTATAATGTCTTTATCAGTATATTACTGTTAGATATTGAGATATTATCTGTGTTGTCACTGCTTCAGATTAAGCTATTGTACTGTCTATTATTTCTGTACAGTTTTAAGGTCTGCAGTTCAAAACCTCAAAGCTTTACAGAGGGATAACCTTTTTATTTTGATTTTTGGTGTTTCACAATGATGCACTGGCTGGCATACATTCTGGCCTCCAGTCACTCAAAATGATCTTGTTTGTGAAGTTTTGTTCTGGATAAATTCCTGCTCTACCAACTGAAGAAGAATTTCACATGCTGTCTGGTCAATTGGAGGGGATATCTTTGACTTGTAACATTAGATTAGATTGGCATTCAGTGTCTCGGGCTTTCTGCTAACAATAGAGGAGGCAATACACCAATCCCTTTGCAAAAAGTCTGACAAGACAACAAGGAAATAATAACAACAGTTTGAAATTGTATAGCAGTGAGAATTGTAGTGAGAAACAGCCCAAGGTGTGTTATCAAACAAAATTTGATTCTGAGCCATGTAAGAAAATGCTAGGGGCAGATGACAAAACCCTCAGTCATGGCGCAAGGTTTTATTGAGTGTCTTACAGGAGAAAAGAGCAGTTGGGAACTGGAATGGTTATAGAGAGGTGATTCCAGAGCTTGGAGCCTAACTTGGCAGCTCACTGCATGGTCTCCCATGGTAAGTGAATTAAATCAGTTCAAGAGGCTAGAATTTGAGAAGTTTAAGTATCTTGGAAGAAATTATAGACCACTGAGGAAGTTGAAAAGAAATATATAAACTTTGGCTGCAGGTTAAATACCTTGCTTCTAATGTCAATTAGTAAGCACAAGAGTGATGGGTGAACTGTGATACCGAACTCTCTAGTGCCCATTTCAAAGCAACAGCAAAGGTAGGCCATTCACACGTCATGAATTAGGTCATGGATGATTGGGTATCTTAGTTCCACTTATCTTTCTTCATTCTGTAACCATTAATACCTAGGTCAACAAAAATCTATTAATTTCAATCTCCATGGTGACATTTTTAACTGGGGGAAGAAATCCCAGGTTTCCACAGTCCTCTGTAATGAAGATGTGCTTCTTGACATTATCCTGAACAGCCTGGCTCTAATTTTAATGCAATACTCCTTTTCCTCGATTCCACCACAAAATGGGACAATTTCTCCCTACCTACCATATTAAAGCCTTTAATCATTATGAACACCTCAACTGGATCATCACTTAATCATCTACACTTAGAGAGTTACAACACTAGTCTGTGCAAACTGTCCTGCTAAGCTAACCACCCCCATCCTGCAGGCACTCTGCCTCAATTCCTGATGAAGGGCTTTTGACCGAAACATCGATTTTCCTGCTCCTCGGATGCTGCTGTGCTTTTCCAGCACCACTCTAATCTAGAATCTGGTTTCCAGCATCTGCAGCCCTTGTTTTTACCCTGCTCAGCTAACCCTCAACTGTCAGACTCAGATGCAAACTTGTTACAAAAGGCTGATACTATTTTTATTTGTAGCAAGAGCCTGCAGTCCTGTAGGAACTGTTGCTGAATAAAAGACAACAGTATTGATTTTGATTAAAGTCGGAGTGATTTTCCAAAAGAATGTAATGTGTTGATATGTCCTTCCCTGTATTATAGACCGTCATCCTGCAGTCTTTCCCATGCACATTTGAAGAGCTCAGTTAACATTGGATGTGCAAATGGGACTCAAGTAGGACTCTAATATAAATTAAGACACGACTCTTTAGCTACATGAATGTACTTGTGCTGTTGAAGTATGGCCAACACCTGTTGTAATTTGGACAGCTAAATTTTGGAGGGCTATTCAATAGAAGTTGAACAAAAGACTGGGCAATTATAAAATTATTTTATATTCATTTTATGTAGATTTTATAAATATAGGTAAGAGATATCACTACTAAAGAGTAGAGCACCTCCATTTGAGATTTCTAGTGTTAAAACAGTTTACGGGCAAGAGGGTCACAAACTACCTGCCCATCTCATAGTTGGGGTGTGCAGCCCAGCATTAACAACACTCTGACAGGATGCACACTTAGCAGCGAGACCAGATGGGCACAAAGTTCTCTCTAATACAGCCTTAAAAATGGAGGTGGTAAAAAATCATCTTGCATTGGTTAGGGGACCCTCTAGATGAACACTTCAAAAAGAATAGGAGCACATAACCATGAAGGTCAATTTAAGGGATCTGGCCTGAGGACTTGGCTATAGTGTCAGAAGAAATTCAAAATACCTTGCATGAGTGGTCAAACTCATTGACTGCATCTTTGAATGTCATACTCTGCTCACTAACCCACCAACATCACACACTGCTCCATACCCATTACTCACCCATCTGCAAACTCTAACAATCAGGATTCATTCTGAACATTCATATGCTCCATTTCACCCACTCTCATTTATCACTGGCAGCAGCTTCAAACTGACATCTTACCGCTTCCATCAATTGTCAGCTATTCAGCTGTGACAGGGACATCATACAAATATATTACACCACAGTAAGTGACCTTCTTTCTGTAGATCCAGCTGGCACAAAATGGAGGCAGCAACAAAGGACTACTAGAAATCAGATATTGCTGCATGTCATCGGTTCCTTGCAGGAGATTATACTCCAAATGTTTCAAACAGCAGTCACTGAGGAAAAGGCAATGGATGCCACTGACAGCATCCTGATTAGACTGTGAGAAGAATCTTATAGAGGCTTGAATAATCAGGGTTATGGCAAGAGATCAGGAAAAGCCACATGCGAAATCAGGCAAGGCATTTCTTAATTTGAGAGCAACTCTGCATTTTCAAACAGAATTGCAGGTATCAAGATTCTCACTAATGAGCAGCAAGATCCCGATTAAGGGGGATTATTGTTTTAGCAACCTCATCAACAATGAATTTCACCTCAATAATATGCAGTTTCCAATTCTACCATCTGCCTTGAGGGAACAATACATTGACAATTCTCAATGTGTAAGTCAGTCCAGGTATCTCATGACTTCAGCTCGCCGCTTGCTTCTCCTTGCCACCATCTTGGGCACATAGCAACAACTTCTCAGAAATGCTTTAGGGCACTAGTTGAGCATCTGCCAGTTTCTCAGGGACCTCATGGCATCTTTCTGATCTCCTACTTGCACAACACTTCTGTACTTGAAAGCTACACTTTGGGGTACACCAGCAACTAGAAATGTAAAGCTACTGCAAGGATCTATTGTGTGGAGGAACAGGCACTAGCTCACACATGGGATCAAGCTGTATCTCATGACTACTTTCCTACTCTCATAACTTTCATTCATTTAGCACCAATGTACATGTTGACACCATCCCTGCCTTATTTTGCCTTTCCTTCCTCTGCTTGTCAGAGCATTCACAGAGCCAGGCAGCTTGTCTTGCTGGTCAGCAGTCCTCAGTCAAGGGATGAGCATCTTGCCAAGTTTTGCATTGCAGAGCTAATCTCACACCAGCACTATTTGCAGCAAAGGTCAAGGTAGCAGCCCCAGCTGTCACCTTGCTGTTGTTGCTGAGCACCAGGGCAATGGAGTGCATGTCCTGTGATTTCTGAACCTGGCTCTCCATGGCAGCTGCCAATCTGCCAATGAGAGAAACAGCCAGAAGATCTCAGACTCGTGGCAGTGGAGTCCCCAGAGCATAGCTGGAGTCTTGCAGCTATGTCTGGACCGTGAGGGTCAGTGCCTTCCACATAACAGCCTTCGACTACGGTGTCTGTTCGTGCATGTGCACAAAGTGTCTGATTGTCAACACCACAAGGTCCTCTCCTAGATGAGGAAGTGCCTGGTCCAGGGACCTGAGGCATTTCTTCCTCAGCCAACAGTATGGTGTTCACCAGCTAGTCTCCTGATTCTAACCTAGCTAATGTTACAACTGAACCGTCAGTGTCTTAGATGTTGGGAGACTTGAAAAGCAGCCTTATTGATGTTTTGTCTGAGGCCTCTGAAGTGACCCTTGGAGGGCTTTTCATTTGGGCTGGCCCATTTAACCACCAAGACATGGACATCCCACTGCAGAAACAAAAGATAGAATGCATCACAGTCAAAAGTTATAGGTTGTGTGTAATGAATGACCCTGATTGGGTTACTGTGAGAATTGCTGTGCAATGAAGGGTGGTACTTTCTCAACTGGTGGACATGTGTGTCTCAGCATTCCCACAGGAGCAGTCCCAGTCTTCTCCAGTGAGGGACAAGGATCCTCTCCTCAGAGAGGGTGAGAGGAGCATAATGTTGAACCCATCCAGGCCCTTTCTGCCCTCTTGTGGAATGTCTGGTCCTGGAACTAGAGAAAGGGAGAGATTAAGTGAAATGAAAGCGGATGGCACAGCCATTACTGCTGGTGTGAGTGAGAGAACAGTGGTGCCATATCTGAGTGAACAGGTTGGCAGGGCAGAGGGCACACAGGGCTAGTTGTGTGAAAGGTTGGGGGTGTGCCAAGGGGAAAGAAAGTGAGGGACAATGTTGACCATGGCAGTGATAGATCATGAGCCTTAGTGGGAGATGGGGATAGTAATAGGTGTGGAGTAAGCGTGAAGTAGTAGCAAGAAGATGGTAGCAGTTACCCTGGAAGAGCAGATAAATTTATTTACCATCTAATGATACTGCTGGGCATTTGTCAAGATAGTTGAGACTGCACTGACCTGGGTAACAAGCTTGGACCAGACTTTAAGAGTCTGGTGTTGTGGCTTCCTTTGTTGACCCTGAGGGGAGAGGACCTCCATCGTCTGCACCACCCCATCCACCAGGGCATCTAGGTCCCTGTCCACAAAACAGGGCACCAATGTTCTCTTTTCTGCCATGTCCAAGGAAATAATGATGAATGATGAAAGGCAGGTTTAAAATACCAGTGCTTGTCCAGATGTGTAACCGTATCTTAAAGATGGTATGAATGCTAGGGATACTGGTCCATTCCAGGATATCCAATGAATGATGAGTTGTTTGAGTACAGCGAGTGGTAGCATTGGACTAGCATTGAGTGAAAGGGATGCCAAGAAGTAAATAGTTAATGAGGTAAATTGGGATAATATGGTAAACCTCACTCGCCCTCACCAAGAGGTGAAACTCAACAAAATTGCCACTTAGCCAAAACATCGTAAGATTCAGCCCATCGTGCTTGTCTTATACATTTTCTCAAATCTCATTTCAACCACATCCAACAATCTGGTCAGAAGCACAAGTTTCAGGTGATAAAACCACAAACCTTTTACTTTCTACCCTGACCCTCATCTTCTGTGCTTTTACAGAGCCAAGAAATTCCACCTTGCCAACCAGTCCCCACCATAAAAAGTGAGAAGAAGAGCAGATGCCTGATGACTGGCTCAGTGTGTATTTGAGAGAATAGTATTCTAGCAGGATCTGCACATGGTGAGTCACTGGACACGAGCAGCCAGGGAGCAGCTTACCGAACCACAGGGAGAGGTAGCAGACAGGTGCAATTGGAGCAGAAACAGATGAGAACTTTGATAGTGTGGCTTCCCAGACAAGACTGATGGGAAGCAACACTGAAATGCTTGATATTTTGGAAGAGAATGCCTAATGTTATTGTCAAGGATCACAGAGGAGACGTTCCAACTTGGCAGACAGCCTCAGAGCTTGAAACCCCCATTTTCACCCATGTGGACGTGGTGACCAACTCCATGGTAGCACTTGATTATTGGCTGAATTTAACTTCTTTGCAGCACAGATGGAGCATCCCAACATCTTAGAACAGCAACTGAAACTCAGAGTCTCCAGTTGGTTCAGATTGGTTCAGATTGGATGTGGTGGGCGGCACGGTGGCACAGTGGTTAGCACTGCTGCCTCACAGCGCCAGAGACCCGGGTTCAATTCCACACTGACTGTGTGGAGTTTGCACATTCTCCCCGTGTCTGCGTGGGTTTCCTCCGGGTACTCCGGTTTCCTCCCACAGTCCAAAGATGTTCAGGTCAGGTGAATTGGCCATGCTAAATTGCCCGTAGTGTTAGGTAAGAAGTAAATGTCTGGGTATGGGTGGGTTGCGCTTCGGCGGGTCGGTGTGGACTTGTTGGACCGAAGGGCCTGTTTCCACACTGTAAGTAATCTAATCTAATTGCTGCTGATATGCTCAGGGTCTCACAGCAGCCCAGCAGTCCAGGATGCTGCAGGTTGCTGAGGGATTGCTTTGGACTGGCTGTGTCTCCATGCTGCACTAAACTGCTGTTCTCCCTCCGGATGCAGAATTCAGGGTCCATCATTGCCTCTCTGTCAACGGCCCAATTTTTCCCTCTCAGCTTAATAACCCATCTTTTAATTTGTTCATGTGATGTGGATATTATTGGCATTTATTATCCATTCTTCATTGCCCAGCGGGGGTTTGAGAGTCAGCCACATTATTGCAGGATTTACTTGTAGACCAGACCAGGTAAAGATGGCACATTTCCTTCCTGAAGGACCTTGGTGAACCATATGGATTTTTGCAACAACTGCTTTTATCCTGCACCAGCCAGCCATCTACAAACCACCACATCCAACCCAAAGGTGGCTTCTCAGCAACAAGGGTAACCTGTCCTCCATAGAGCTACTGACATCCCTCCACCACCCTACCATATATGGAACATATTTCTATAATGACTGCCATATTGCAATGAGGATGGTCACTGTCCATAGCACTGATGTCCGGAAGCACCAAGTTTCATTACCAGGACCACTTGGGAGGAGCCATCCAGTCCACAGTTTCATCAGAGCTTGTCTCCCAATCATGGTTGGTCCACATTCGCCAGCTTGCCATCTTGAAGAGATCCATCTTGTCACTAGGGCTTTCACAAACACTTCATTGTTATATCCACTAATGTGTGAGTAGAGTCAGCTAACCCTTTCATGATGGACATGGGCTGTAAGGTCAGTGCAGATTCCTGTAGTAGGTTGGAGCTGAAGTCCTCCTTGCTCCTTCACACCAACAGCAGGCTGTCTGTGCTAAGCATTTGTGGATGCATGCCCATCAGTCATTTCCTGTATTCCACCTGATCAACACCCTCATCCATAGATCTGCTGCTGTAAACAATCTCCAATCTAAGCCCTCCGCAGTCACACATACTGTCCTTACAATCTGGCCCAGCTACAGCCCATCTTGGCTCCTGACTCACATTAGACAAAGCCCAGATCTATTCTATCCACTACATTACTCACAGTGCCAGTGTCTGAAATGATTACTGCAAATATCAGATCAGGTGTTAGTGCTTCTTCTTCAGACATGTACCCTGGGCATTCATCCCCAGTAGGCAGTATGTCATGGGTATCTGAAAGCATGGATACACAGCGGGAGAGTTGGGTTGGGGAGGGGGGCAAGTAAAAAGTGCAAAATTATTCATTCCACAGGAAACATTGCCATCCTGAAGGGATCCATTCACTCCAGTAATCTTGGACTCAGTGACAACCATGCCAATGATGCCAAGCACAATCTCCTTCAAGGAGCTGGAGATAGAGTTGGTCCTCACATGAACCCATGGTATTTACATTATGTTATGTGCCATATTGTCCTGTAAAAGAGAGAGATGAATGTTGGTGAGTGGGTTGTAATGGATAATGTGGCGGAATACTTGGAAGTATAAAGAGACATGAGATGTGGCTGTGATACTTGCAACAGAGCTAAGTGTGTGAAGGTGATCTGGAACATCTGAATGTTAAGCATGAGTTCTAATTGTTGGAAAGTACCCATGGAGCAGTCTGAGAGATTGGCAGTGTGGTTGACACGATAACTAACATTCACCACCACTGTAAGGTCATCTTATCAGGTTCACAAGGCAGCCGTCTTGTGTTGACCTCCAATATTTGTCTGCAGAAGTAGCCTCCTTTACACATAGAGTCATAGAGTTATAAAGATGCACAGCACAGAAACAGACCCAACATGTCCATGCTAACCAGACATCCTAAATTAATCTAGTCCCATTTGCTAGCATTTGACCCATATCCTTCCAAACCCTTCCTAGTCATGTACCCAATCAGATGCCTTTTAAATGCTGAAATTGTACCAGCCTCCACCACCTCCTCTGACAGCTCATTCCATAAACACACTACCTCATGCATGAAAACGTTGTTCCTCAGGTCCCTTTTAAATCATTCCCCTCTCACCTTAAACCTATGACCTCTAGTTTTGGACTTAACTACACTGGGAAAAGAAGACCTTGGTTATTCACCCTATCTATGTCTCTCATGATCCTGGACTTAGAGAAGTGATTTCGTTTTAGTCATTCATGGGATGTGGGCATTGTTAGCTGGGCCAGCAATTACAGCCTATCTTAAGTACCCTCGACATGATGGTGGATGAGTTGGTCTCTTTGACCCTAGCAATCTATGGAGTATAATTACATCCCTAGTTCTGTTCGGGAGGGAGTTCTAGGATTTTGTCCCAGTGACAATGAAGGAATGGCATTATATTTCCAAGTCAGGATGACATGTCCTTGATGGTGAACTTGGAGATGGTGGTGCTGCTCCCATGTATCTGCTGCTGATAGAGGTCATGGGTTTGGAAAGTGTTGTTAAAGGTGAGTTGCTGAATATTGTAGATCACACACACACTGCAGCTACTATGCATTTGGTGGTGGAGGAAGTGACTGTTGAAGTGAATGGTCGATATGATGTCAGCCAATCAGGCTGCTTTGTGCTGGGCAATGTCAAGCTTCTCTTGAGTGTTTTAAAGCTACATTCATTCAGGAAAGTGGAGAATATCTCATCACACATATTTGTACCTTTATGTTGGGCAGGCTTTCAGAGTTAGGAGGTGAGGTACTGCAATATCCCACCCTTTTACTTGCTTTTGGAGTCCCAGTATCGATATGGCTGATTCAGTTCAGTTCCTGGTCACTAGCAATCCCCGGGATGTTCATAGTTGCATTTTCAACAAGAAATGGTTAGATTCATTATTGTCGGAGATGGTCATTGGCTGGCACCTGTGTGTTATGAATATTACTTGCCAATTATCAGCCTAAGCCTAGATATCGTCAAGGTATTACCACATTTGGACATGGACTGCTTCAGTATCTGATAAGTTGCAAATGTTGCTGAGCAATGTGCAATCACCAGCAAACACTACTCCCCCACCATCCCACCTTCTGAATTTATGAAGGAGGGAAGGTCGCTGATGAAGTAACTAAAGATGGTTGCACTTATGCCACTAACTTGAAGAACACCCGTAGGGGCAATTGACCACCAACAACCACAACTACCTTCTTTTATGCTAAGTACGACTCCAATTTGTGGAAAGTTTTCCCCTGATTCCTACTAACTCCAGTTCTGCTGGGACTCCTTGATACCATTCTCAGTCAAAGCCTTGTCAAAGGCATTCACCACTGTTTTATCTCTGCAGCTCAGATCATTTATCCATGCTCAAGTGCCACTTAATTGTCGACGAGTCTTTCTACCAATTTGTTGATGATCAAGAGTAGACTGAAGGGACAAGAATTGGTTGGGTTGAATTCTTCCTGCATTGTTGTGGGCAGGACAAACCTGGGTAAGTTTTCCCATTGCTGGGTAGATCCCAGTGATGTAGCTGTACTGGACCAGCTTGACTAGGGGTATGACTATTTCTGGAGGAGCTGCATAATGTTATCAGTATCCCATAGCTGCTGCCATTTCTTGATCTCACTTGGAATGATTCAAATGTCCTCAGGAAGAGGCCATGATGGACCACACACTCGGCAGTTCTGCTGAAATTTCTTGCAAATACTTCAGCCTTGTCTTTTTGCAGATATGCTGGGTTCTACAGCATTTGAGGATGGGGATATTTGTAAATACGTCTCCTTGCTTTGTTGTCCAGTACCAGATCATGACTGAATGTGGCAGGACTGCAAAGTTTAGATCTGATCTGCTGGTTGTGGGCTTTTTAATACTGTGAATCATATGCTGCATCAACTGTTTGACATGTAAGTAAACCCATGTTGTAGCTTTGCCAGGTTGATACCTCATTTTTAGGTATGCCCGCTGCTGCTCCTGGCATCCACTCCTGTGCTCTTCATTGAACCAGGGTTGATCCCCCAGTTTGATGGCAATAATACAGTGATGATGTGTCAGGTCATGAGGTTACGAGTTATGGTTAAATTCTGTTGCTGCTGATGGTTCAGAATGCTCATGGATGCCCAGATCTGAATTGCAAGAGCTATTTGAACGTATCCCAATTAGCAGAGAGGTTGTGCCAGACAAGGCGAAGGGTATTCTCAACATGAAGGTAGGACTTCATCGCCACCAGGATTATGTGATGATCACTCCTACTGAAAATGCCATGGACAACAGCAGACAGATTGATGAGAATGAGGTCAAGAATGTTTTTCCTCATTTTAGGTCCCCCACAGCCTGCAGCAGACCCAGTTTAGCAACAATGTCTTTCAGGTTTCAATCAGTAGTGATGCTACAGAGCCAATTTTGATGATGGACATTGAAGACCCCACCAGTGTATGTTTTGTGCACGTGACATGCTATCACTTCTTCCAAGTGGTGTTAAACACGGAGAAATTCTGATGCAACAGCCGACGTAATAATCAGCAGGATGTGTCATTTTTCATTTCGATCTGATGTCATGCGATCACAAGTCAAAATTGAGGATTCCAAAGGCAACTCCTTCTTGACTATATACCAGAGTGCTGTCACTTTTGATGGGTCTGTCATGCAGCTGGGACTGGACATACCCAACGTTGGTGATGACGGTATCCAGAACAATGTCCAAAAGGTATGATTCCACAAGTAGGAATATGTCAGGTTGTTGCTTGACTAGTTTATTAGATTAGATTACTTTACACTGTGGAAACAGGCCCTTCGGCCCAACAAGTCCACACCGACCCGCCGAAGCGCAAACGACCCATACCCCTACATTTACCCCTTACCTAACACTACGGACAATTTAGCATGGCCAATTCACCTGACCTGCACATCTTTGGACTGTGGGAGGAAACCGGAGCACCCGGAGGAAACCCACGCAGACACGGGGAGAACGTGCAAACTCCACACAGTCAGTCGCTTGAGGTGGGAATTGAACCCAGGTCTCTGGTGCTGTGAAACTCTCACAATATCAGCACACGGGAAGTACCCTGCATGCCTTCCTAACCACCTTTTAAATCAGCCCTCATAGTATTAAGGATCTGTGGACATGCAATCCAAGTTGCCGTCCACTAATGTGGCACACACTTCTCCAGATTGCACTGGAGAATTTTCAATCTATCTGACCAGTCCATTCATATTTTTCTGCAATGTACAACTTTCCTCCTCATTACCAATCATATGCCCAATTATCATGTCATCTGCAAATGTTTTGATCATGCCTCCTACATTTATGTCTAAATCATTAATATATATCACACCCAACAAGGGACCCAATGCTTAGATGCCCCACTAGAAGCAATCTTCCACCACAAATGTACTCATTCAACATTATCCTTTACTTCTTACCAGTGAGCCAATTTTGGATCCAGCTTGTCCATCTCCCTAGCTTTCATGATCATTAAATTTTCTGAACAGTCAGCCCTACAACACCCCACATAGACTATATCGAACACATTACCGTGACTGAGCTTCATTATCTCTCCCTGTTGTCTCCTCAAAAAATCAATGAAGATGGACTTTCCTTTAACAGATCCATGCTGACTGTCCTTGGTTAATCCAGGCCTTCTAAATGATGATTTATAGTGTCTCTTGGAGCATTTTCCAATAATTTTACCCACATACTGATTGATCAGTAATTATTGTGTATTAAATTATCAGTATTAAACAATGATACAATGTTAATATTCTTCTGTCCTCTGGCAGCACGCCTATAGCCAAGGAAACTTGCAAAATGAGGTCAAAGAGTCAGCTATTTCTTTCCTTGCTTCTGTTAGCAATCCATTTCATCTTATCCTACTGATTTATATAGTTTACAGCATGCTAAACACATTGGCCCAGATCTTCTAATTATCATCAGAACAGATCAAAACAACAGTAATCCTATTAAAGATTGTCCACATAAGTGAGGAATATTTTTTACAGCCAGACTTCTATATGTTCTCATATAGAAAACTGGCTAGAAATCCACTTAGCGCACATTTAATGTTAGTATATAAATATAGGTAAAATATTTAAATGTCCCAAAGCCAATATGCAGCTACTGAGAGAATGTATAAAACACATTTTAAGTCCTGTTTTCCTTGGTATCTATCCAGGTAAGAAAGTCAGGAATCACGAAAGTCTCCAACTCTAACTCATATATGAGAATCTTGTTAAAGGGTTCCAGACACCAGACGATTACCTATCTTTAGTTTAATCTTCCAAGCAATTACAGCAAAATCAGCGATACAGGACTCTCCAAGATCTCCCAACACATATCTTTCAGGATTCATCCGGTCTCTGACTGTCTGAAGATCAGACGGTGTGGGCCCTTATTATATCCTTCCCCACATTGTTCATCCCATCCAACAACTCTTGCTTTTATTTTTCAACAATGTCTACTTCATTCCTGTTTCATAAAATCACATGCAAAATTTTGACTAGGAACCATGCACCAGTCATCTGTCTTTACTCACAAAATGCCTTTTGTTCTTTAATCAGCTCCATTCTTGTCTTGATTACTTTCTTACTCTTATGTACTGATATTAAATCTTTGAATTTTCCTTAATTTAACTTGTCAATTTTTTATGTCTTCTCTTTGCTTACTTGATTAATTTATCATTTCACCCTTTCACTTTCAAAGTTTCTATTGGCTTTCTGGCTCTTGGTATCTGATATATGATTTATTTTTTCTCACCATCTCCATTCAACAGAGTCTACTCTACACAGTAACTGCTTCTTTAACAGTATTGTGCTTCTTCTTTCATCCTTTTCTGTATCTTTTCTGAAAACCCGAATATTGTGCTGCCTTTCCTACCCTCTTTAACCACGTTTTAGTAATAGTTATGATGTCATACATTTTTTTGAATTTTATTTTTTTCATGGCACTATGCCAGCCTTTGTTGTCTATTTCTAATTGCTCCTTGAGGTGAGTGACCTGTTATGCAATTTCAGAGAGCACATTGCTGTGTGCCTTAAGTCACATGTAGGCCAGACCAGGTAAGGATTACAAATTTCCTTTCCAAAAGGATATTAGTGAATCAGATGGGTTTTGATGACAATCGATGATAATTTCATGGTCACTACTGCAGACTTGCTTTCAATTCCAGATTTTAATTGAAATTAAAGTCTGGCAGTTTTCATAGTGGGATTTGAACTCTTGCCATCTGAATGTTGAGCTAGGCCTCTGGACTATTAGTCCAGTAGCATTATCACTACATCACAATCTCTCCTATACTTCCCAGTATCCATCTGTATCCACAGTTCATCAGCCTTACTCACTTACCCCCTCCATGCATTAAAATATATACCACTGCTCGCTGAACAACTTTGTGCCTATTTTCTAGCCTTTGCTTCCACAGCCTTCTATCTTAGTCATTTTCTGCTTTCCATTTCCAGTTTCGCATCTCTCCTTGCTGTGTCAACACTCATTTTCCCATCACACTGCCAAGCTATTCTATGCTCGAAGGCAGGCTGCTATCACCTTCACAAGGGCAATGAGGGATGGGCAATGAATGCTGCCCCAGCCAGCAACACTCATATTACATGAAAGAATTACAAAACAAAATCTCCAACACCATCAGCAAATCTCATCCAGGCTTTGTTGATGGTGACTATTTCAGGTTGCAGAGATCCCACCTTCCTCAGAACTGCTATCAATAATCCAAAAACCTAAAGTCTTTAATGCTACATAATCTCTCCAACCATGCATTCAGCTACACTGTCATCCATTTCTGTGCTTACTAACTAGCACATGGCATGCTGAATAGTCCAGCGATTACTACTTTTGTGATCCAATTTTTAAAATTATTTTATGGCATAAATCTGTTTACTGGTCTCCATCCCTCTTTCTAAATGTGTCACGATACAAATATGAACCCTAATCTCTGGCTGTTCACTGTCTCCGCTTAGAATGTCCTGTGGCCATTCAGTGACATTATGAACTCAAAAATGAAAAAGACAATGTACCATCCTGATGTCACATAAATGGTGACAGAAATGCTAATCTATTCCTATGCAATTTGTTGAATCACCTATCACTATTGCATTTATGAACTTCCTCCTCCACAGTGGGTAAGTCCTTTCTTTGTTGTCACTATCCAACTGAGCCACTGGCAGGGTTGCAGCCTTTGCTCTGGTTTTATTTCCTAGAACAATTCTCACCTTAGCCAGCCTTTGGAACTGAATATTGGTTAGAGATGGGGATGCACTTATGGGACTCATGCACCAGCTGCCTAGCATGCCTTAACTGTCTGGCAGAGATTCATTCCCTTTCTACCTACTCACTCAAGCTATGGAGTGACCACCCAGACACATGCCGTCTATGTAACAAAAGGAACTTTTAACATCTACTTAATCTATGCAATAACTAAACTGAAATTGATTGGTGGCGGTTTACCACACTCTTAGGCTTTATCCAAGCTGAAGCATTCAATAAGTTTTTATATTGGAGAAAGGCCTTATCTGCTTGAAGCATGGTACAGAAAACATTTGCTGCAAAGGATCTAGAAAAGCTATCCTATCTGTACTATATGTGACTTACCAGTGCTTAATGCTGACACTAATTTGAGAAGTCCCATTCCCTTTTACAAGCATGCATATAATTCATTCAGGAAAACTCATTGCGAGGCAATGATCATCTTCAATAAGAAAGAATCAAAGCAGTTCCCTTTGAGATTCAATGACATTACCGTCACAAATTCTCCACATCAACATCTTGGAGTCACCATAGACCAGAAACTAAACTGAGCCAACCATATAAATACTGTGAATACAAGATCGCATCAGAGGCTGGGAAATATACAGCAAATAATTTACCTCCTGAATCCTCAAAGCTTTTTTGCATGACACATTTGAGTTGAGCATTGAAATATGGTTTACCTTCCTGATGAGTGTAGCTCCAACAACATTCAAGATGTTCCACCATCAACCAACTTAAATTCTTTCCACAACTGGCACACAGTGTCATTGGTGTCATCTACAATGCAGAGCATAGCATCATGCCAAATCTCCTTGAGAAGCAGTGTCCAAACCAACAACCTTTACCAATTAGATGGACAAGGACAGCAGTCTCATTGGAGCACAAAGGCTTGCAAGTTCCCATCAAAGACACATATCATCCAGATTTGGAATTGTGTTACATTTATTTTATTACAATCAGGGTCAAAGTCCTGGAACTCACTTCCTAAGAGTGTGTACTTCGACCACTTGGTGGTTCAAAAAAATGGCTTGTCACCATCTTCTCATGAAGTCACAAGGATTGAATCGAGGAACCAAAAAGAACAGAGTATTTTTGAGATTATAGTCTGTACATCACAAACATCCAGAAGCAGAAAGAAAGCAACTAGGGATGATAACAAATACTAACCGACCAGAGATCATCAAGTCCCATAAAGAAAGAAAAGTTTATTAAAATAATAATACACTGTAAATGACATAGTGTGCTTTTTCCATTCATACACATATGCTGTGCTTACAAATGTAAACCTCCACAAGCAAGCTTGAACATCTGGGACACATGCTTTCTGAAGTATGCAATTTGCATTATTTATCATTCAGTTACTTATATTCCATAGCTAGCGTATACGTCCAAATCATCCCTATAACCCCACCACCTTTCCCCCATCCCCCACCCATCCCCACCCATCCACATCCCTCCGCCCTGCAGTGAAATCTACAGATACTGTAACGGAACATTCTGAAATCTTATTACCATGCTGTAGATCTGCATTTAACAGACACAGAAACAGGATTTAACCAGATGGCTGACAGCCAAAGGCCCTAACAGATTATCAGCTAGTACATGGGAAATCGAAAAAAAAATACAAATATGGTTTGACTTTGCACTCACTCCTTGTCTTTAGATGTTTCTCTGGTGTTGTTTTCTTTGCAAAAATACTAGCTTTCCATATTGTAATGTTCCCCTATGTTAAAATATATGGATAGAAAAGGAAAAGGTGATGAGCATGCAAGCAGGTAACTGCAGCTACTGATTCCAGCATCACACCTATAAGTAACCACTTAAGTATGAACATGAACTGGATGGAAGGAGCACTATGGTGAGGGCAAGCACTATCCTCATTCAAAGTATGCACTTTTCAGTCAGATAATCAGGAAACAGGAACCCTGATAAAGACACTGAGGCCTAGTATAACATCCTAACTATGTCCATCAGCAGCAACCAGACATGCAAACTTGTCACTTTCCTGATCTATGTATTTCACTACAATAGCAGACTGTGTTTTATGTATATTGTTAAAAATAATTATTACAGAACCACATGGAATTAGAAAACTAAATCTCACAAGAGGAATTTGAGTTGGGACAGGAACTTGACAGTTTCTAATACTTTTGTAACTTGGAGTGAGATCTTAAGATATTTTACATTTGAATTTTTTGCATTTCTTTTCAATAATTAAAATGAGGGACAGGAAATTAATAATTTTAGGCACACCATTAGCCTCAAACATTTCCATGTTCGGTACAAAACAGTTGGGTATAGAACAAAGCTGCCTCTACATTGGCCCAACAATATATGTCAGAAAAAGTCTGAGAAGAGCATAAAGAAATGCAAAAAATTCAAATGTAAAATATCTTAAGATCTCATTAGCCTCAAACATTTCCATGTTTGGTACAAAACAGTTGGGTATAGAACAAAGCTGCCTCTACATTGGCCCAACAATATATGTCAGAAAAAGTCTGAGAAGAGCATTTGTCCTGTACCCAGGCCATCATCTTCAGTTCCCACATCAGCCAGCTGTGACTTCTCTGGAAAAGAATGATTGTGAAGCAAAGCAGGTAGATGACCAAAAGTCAAACAGAACATTTGGAAAACAACTCCCACTGTAAAATTAAGTCCAGTGCAAAAGACAGGACAGAAAAGAGAAATCAAAACATGAGTAATTCATCATGGAAAAGAATAATGACATCAAGAAAAAAGAAACATTTCCCAGAATAAATAGACAGAACATTATGAAATAGAAATAGCAAAGCAACATATTTAAACAGGGAACGGAAAGGTGCTACTCAAGTACTCTTAAGTGAAGGAAAGAGCAAGTGAAACTGTTTCCACAGATGGAGAGAAATTAGCTCAAATTTGAAAACAGAGTTTTTAAAAATTAGGACATAGAACATGTTTTTCAAACAAGGACAAATACAGAGAATATAGGTAATTTACAAAACAGACGATAAAAAAGATTGAAATACATAGAGATGTAAGTCATTTAAAGCCACATTAGTGGTCAGAAAATAACCTCGGTAAATGTAGAAATTTTAAAAAAGGGATACGCTTGTTATGGTGGGTTAGAGAATGGAAATACCCTACCTCATTTTCTACAGAGGATGTGGATATTAGAATTGGAAAGCCACCAGTCCTGGTCTAGACCACTTAGACATTCATCAAGAGATGGCAATTAAATGTTTCTAAAGCTTAAGCCACATAAAATATTTCTTTCAGGATCCTTGGATATCAAAACCTAGATCAGTGCAGAAGAATGGAAAGAAGGCTAAAGTGTTTGCAATAGCAGTGTGAATTAAGACTGAAGGAGAAAATGAAGAAGATAGAATAGTAACTATTTGAATGGAAACCAGAGATGATGTACCATCAAAGAACAGGAAAGGAGATATAATATTCCAAAATACGCATTGGAAAGAAAATATGTGTCTGGGGACCAAAGGGTGGTAAACATGACACTTCTCTTCAAAAATAGAGACAGGGATAAGCCAGGAAATTATTGGTCAGTATCATTTCAGCCTACAATATGGGATGGAATTACTGAGTACTTACAGAACTGTGAGCTATGCTAGGCAGTGTGATTTATTTTAAAGCAAAGTCAAACTTCACTAACCTAATACGACTCTGTAGTGAAAAAAACAGCGAGGATAAATGAAATTCAGTGGATGTGTTCAAAACGTCTTTGGTACGGAATCATGAAACAGACATTTAAAAAAGATACTCATACTCAGAATAAAAAGACACTTACTATAGTTAGGCAATTAAAGGGCAAAAGTAAAGAATGAAAGAATAGTAAGTTTCTCAGAATGGAACAACATACATCATCCTCTCTAGGACTGACTTTATTTGCTGTCTTCCTCTTATTTCTTCCTACACAAGCTTGAATTTAAAATTTTCTTTTTTTTTTCCTCATGCTTACAATTCCCAATTCTTATTTATCATGAAAATTGCTTATATAAACTGATTATACTGTAATTGCATTCTCTTCACAGTGATGATATTGGTGTCTTCATTTTGCCTCTTCTAGCCCTTCAACTGTTCTGCAGACAAATACCTTTCTACCAATAAACACAAAACAAATTACAATATGTTTTCTTGGATTGTGAATAATAATGTAAAAGTTTTAAAAAGTATGACTTTAGCAAGTTTTGAGAAGATTTTCAACTCAGGTTGAGGTCCTGGATGTAAGTTTGCTCACTGAGCTTGAAGGTTCATTCACTATACTAGGTAACGTCATCAGTGAGCCTCTGGTGAAGTGCTGGTGTTATGTCCCACTTTTGTTTTATGTGTTTAGGTTTCTTTGGGTTGGTGATGTCATTTCCTGTATTGATGATGTCATCTCCTGTGTTGATAATGTCATTTCCTGTTCTTTTCTCAAAAGGTGGTAGATGGGGTCCAAATCAATGTGTTTATTGAGTTCCAGTTGGAATGCCATGCTTCTAGGAATTCTTGTGCGTGTCTCTGTTTGGCTTGTCCTAGAATGGATCTGTTGTCCCAGTCAAGGTGGTGCCCTTCCTCATCTGTATGTAAGAATACTAGTGATAGTGGGTTATGTCTTTTTTGTGGTTAGTCGATGTTCATGTATCCCAGTGGCTAGTTTTCTGTCTGTTTGTCCAATGTAGTGTTTGTTATAGTTCTTGCAAGGTATTTTGTAAATGATGTTTGTTTTTCTTGTTGAGTATATAGGGTATTTTAAGTTCATTAACTGCTGTTTTAGTGTGTTGGTGGGTTTGTAGGCTACCATGATGCCAAGGGGTCTGGGCAATCTGGCACTCATTACCAAGATGTCTTTGATGCAGGGGAGAGTGGCTAGGATTTCTGCGCGCATTTTGTCTGCTTGTTTGGGTTTATTGCTGAGAAATTGGTGGACCGTGTTCATTGGGTACCCGTTCTTCTTGAATATGCTGGATAGGTGATTTTTCTCTGCATAGTTCCTCTGTGCTGCAGTGTGTGATGGTTCATTGAAATAATGTTCTAATGCAGCTTTGTTTGTGGGTGTTGGGGTGATTGTTTTTGTAGTTTAATATTTGGTCTGTATATGTTGTTTTCCTGTAGATGCTGGTTTGAAGTTCCCCATTGACTGTTCGCTCTACTATGTCATCTCGGAATGGCAATTTGTTGTTTTCCTCCTCTTTTGTGAATTTTATGCCAGTAAGGATATTATTGATGGACTTGAAGGTTTCCTCTAATTTGTTTTGTTTAGTGATGACAAAGGTGTCGTCCATGTAACGGACCCAAAGTTTGAGTTGGGTGGTTGGCGGAACTGTTTGTTTGAGTGTCCACATTACTGCCTCTGCTAGGAACCATGGATGTGCCGTTGGTTTGTCTGGGTGGTGATAGACCCAACTCCACAATTAGAGAACTAAATTACAGCATTAATCAAAAAAGACAGACTTCCAAAAAATAAAATCAGATGGATCCAACATACCACGCTTCTGCAGATTACCCAAAATTCCCAAACCGGGAGCCGCCCTCAGACCCATAGTCTCGCTACCTGGAACACCAACGTACAGATTAACCAAGGAACTACACCAAAGACTAAAACACTTAGTAGAAGACTCACCCCATTTCATTCACTCCACCCAAGAATTCCTGAACACCATCAAGACACCAAGATAGAAGACGATGAAATAATGGTGTCCTTTGATGTAACAGCCCTGTTCACAGCCATCAACATCAACCTGGCCAAAGAAACACTGACCGCATGATTAGAAAAACCAAAGACATGTACACCAATCACCACTAACTTCATCAGCAAGGACAACATAGACAAACTAGTGGACCTATGCCTTACCATCCACTTCACTTTCAATAACAAAATCTATAAACAAACCAACCATGGAACACTCATGGTTCTTAGCAGAAGCAGCAATGTAAAGACTCAAACAGACAGCTCTGCCAACCATCCAACGCAAACTTTGGGTCCACTACGTGGATGACACCTTTGTCATCCTAAACAAAGCATATTAGAGGAAACCTTCAAGAACATCAATAATATCTTTACTGGAATAAAATTCACAAAAGCGGAGGAAAACAACAAACAAACTGCCATTCCTAGATGTCACAGTAGAGCAAACAATCAATGAGGAAATTCAAACCAGCATCTACAGGAAAACAACATATACAGACCAAATACTGAACTACAGAAGCAATCATCCCAACACCCATAAATGAAGCTGCATTAGAACATTATTTCAATGAGCCATCACACACTGCAGCACAGAGGAGCTACAAAGAGCAGAGGAAAATCACCTATCCAGCATATTCAAAAAGAACCGATACCTAATGAACACGGTCCGCCAATTTCTCAGCAATAAAATCAAACAAGCAGGCAAAGTGCACCCAGAAACCCTAGCCACTCTCCCCTCCATCAAAGACATCTCAGAAACGAGTGCCAGACTACTCAGACCTCTTGGCATCATGGTAGCCCACAAACCCATCAATACACTAAAACAACAGCTAATGAACTTAAATGACCCTATACAGACAACAAGCAAAACACAAATCATTTACAAAATACCTTGCAAGAACTGTAACAAACATTACACTGGACAAACAGGCAGAAAACTAGCCACCAGTGACTATCAACTAGACACAAAAAGACATGACCCACTATCATTAGTTTCCTTACATACAGATGAGGAAGGACACCACTTTGACTGGGACAACGCGTTCAACCTAGGACAAGCCAAACAGAGACACAGACAAGAATTCCTAGAAGCACGGCATTCCGACCAGAACTCTATCACCAAACACATCTACCAATGCTGTGAAAAGAACAGGAAATGATATCACCAACACAGGAAATGATATCACCAGCACAGGAAATGACATCACCAATCCAAGGAAATCCAAACACATAAATAGAAAGCAGGACATAATACCAGTGTTTCAGCAGAGGCTCACTGATGATGTTACCTAGTATGGTGATGAAACATCTGAAAACGAACCTTCCAGCTCAGCGAGCCAACTTACATCCAGTATGACTTTAAAATGGTGACTTAGTCTATGCCCTGGTCTAATTATTCTTTGCTTCCTTAACGTGTTTCCTCCGGTTTCCTCCCACAATCCAAAAATGTGCAGGTCAGGTGAATTGGCCATGCTAAATTGCCCATAGTATTAGGTCCATTAGTCAGGGGTAAATATAGGATAGGGGAACGGGTCTGAGTGGGTTACTGTTCAGAGGATCAGTGTGGACTTGTTGGGCCAAAGGGACTGTTTCCATACTGTAGGGAATCTAATCTAATTTAATCAAACTTCACCATCTGAAGACTACACAAAGCCATGTGCTTCACAAGAGAGGTAAGCTTTTGTATATAATTATAATCTAGACCTTAGAATTTATGGGAAAATATTGGAATTTGTTACTGATAAATTGCAAAATGCAGCTAAAACTGGAAATTATTATTAACATATGAAATGACAGATAGAATCCAAATGCATTTTAATATAGGGAGTTGTGAAGTTATGTATTTTGTAAATAATAATGAAGGAACTATGTTCTAAATAGTATTGCATCGTCTTAAACAGAGCTGAGCAGTACAGGAATGCTGTCTTGTACAAATATGAGCCATTAATGTGGCAGTGGAAGGTGATAAGGTGCAAAAAAGGCAAGCAGACACCATAATTTTGTATCTAGTGCCATGGAATATAACTGAATAATATTTTTTTCTAATTTATGTAAGATCTTAATTAGGCTGTTGGTGTACCCTGTGCATTTATGTGTTTTTCATTATAAACAGCATGAAAGATCAATGGAACATTTGTAGAATACATTTATAGGGTTGTTATCAGGATGAGGGGGTTATGAAGATAAATTTCTGGAGTTACAAGGTTTTCATTGGATCTGAGAAAGTTAAGGGGTAGAGACTCTCTCAATAATTTTCACACTAAGGATAGATGTGTTAATTGGGTGAATAACAATGAGAACAGAACAGCACAGATTTCAAAATAATTGCAAAAGGAAATAAAACTGAAGTGAGAAAAAATGGCAGAGATTAATAAGAGTGCAATATGATTGTTCACGAGCCATTATTTCAAAGTCTGTATTTTCTTAAAAGAATTTGATAATTGCTTAGAATGTTTGTTTGATATTAAGCAATATGGGAAGTGGGAAGAGAGAGATGTTTCCGAATGTGCAGGAATACATTTAGCTGATGCTCGATGTCCAAATGCATTATTTCTGTACTGTAAAGTTGTGTAATTTAGTGATTTAGTGGTAAGTTGCTGTCAGTCATGTGCTTTGAGCCCCATATCCTTTAGAATCTGAATTGATTATCCTCAATTCATTTTGAGATCGGTCCAAAGTTAGCAGAGGTGACTTTCATCCCACCAAAACCTGCTCGGATTTAAGCCAAAGTCCCTGAGGTGAAAGGACATTGTCTAACCGACTGCATTCTCCAATGTCACCAACAGTATTGGATTAAAGCGGCAGGAATGTGGTGCAGTGGCGTAAATACCATGAAATCTCACATCACAGGTGCGACGTTAGAACTGTTCTCCGCTCCCCCTCCCCTCGCCAACCAAATTCAACAACCTAATTTGGCCTAACGTCTGCTTTTCATGAAGACGGTGTTTTCTCGAGTACAATGAAGAATCACTTGCCCTTGCTTCCAGCCTCCTGTCCTTTACTTATTCGTGTCCCTGCGGCTCGGCATTCAGCCAGCTTGGCTCCGCTCTGTTATTAATGTGCAATTCGCTAACTTGCCCTGTATTGGTCCCCAGTCGATTATAAGATCATTCAAGAATGAGAAGGCCATGAAAAAAAGCAGCAAAGCAATCCCAGATAAACGCTCCTGCTCGCTCTTTGAATGTGGAATTAATTATAAGAATTGATCCGGGCAGTTTCATGCTTATTTTCGTTTAGATATTTCAACAGTTCCCTCAATGCTTTCCTCCCTCACACTGAAGGATTATTTTCCGTGCTATAGTGTATATTTTCAGTGTACAATTCGGAATACCAGCGACATTAAGCAGACCCAAGTAATTTCAATTTGGTGCCACTACCAATCTATCTGGTTGATGTTAGGTGTGACAGTACATTTATGAAGGACATTTGTCTCAATCTTGTCTCAAGATGGAAGAATCCACCCCAGTCCAGTACAATCGTTCTAAGGAAGCACTAGCGAGCAACCTGTTTGAAAGATGCCGCTCTGAGGTTGTACAATGTGTAAGAAATAGTTAATATGCAACCCACTAAATTCAAGGTCACTCTAAGCACTCTGTCGTGCACTGAAGTTTCATTTCCAGGCTACTAATGCAAGATTCTGTCACCACCCCCCACCACCCCCGTGACGGTCTGTCTATATTTCTGTGTTTCCGCAGCTCATGTGTAGGACTGTTGACTGTAAACATCCGCTTCCTTCCGCCACTGCAGAGACAGTAGGAAAATCGGACGCGGAGCCAGGTACCACCTGCTGGAGCATCAAGGAAGCTCGCATTGCTTTTTAACATCCTTCTATCCCGGCTTCTTGCCCCCCTCGCACCCCCCGCACCTGTCTCAGATCTGGGTAACAGCACAGTAAAATAACATGCTTTGTTTTCAGGAGAACGCAGGAGATAAAAGGCGAAATACAAACGAAATAAATTACATAGGGCACCTGAGACCGTATTTTACTGATTCTATCTCCAAAATGCACAGTGAGTTTTGTGCGGAGTTCAAATACCCAAGGGAGGGAGAAAATACTCAGGAACGTATGCAATTCGGCAAATTGCATGTAGACATCTTGAGATGGCTCACATTTCGAAACACAGACTGCCTACTGCTCCTCACGGGTTTGTTAACAGGCAGCTTTCTTTCCCCCTGTCCTTCCCCTGGTCTCGGAGGGTCTCCATTTCTCCGGGAAGCAGAGGAACATTCCGCTCTGATTTTGGCCATCGCGTGTGCGCAGGTCTCAGCGGGAGCGCCGGGGGGGGGGGACATGCGGGGCTCCGACACGGCTATTATGTAACCGCGGTGACATTGCTCTGTTCAGATCGCTCCTCATTCTGCCCCCAAACATAAGCGCGTCGCCCGAGCAGCAGTCTGACAGTCTGTGCGTCCGAATTGATTGTTGGGGCGCGGAGACCTTTGGGGAAGTACTGTATTGTTGACGATTGGTGAGAATGTATAATAGTGCCATCCCGCTAGCAGTCTTTAAGTAATCTACAAGCGGTAGCTAGCATTTTCTGACGGCAGTAATAATAATGTAGGAGAGAATCGAGCCGACAATCGAAAACGGCTTTAAAGCGCAACATGCATAAAGCGCTGTAGAATGTCTGAGCATGAACAGTGATATACGGCACACTTCATAAAATTATCGAGATACATATTTGCCCTAATTTAGTTGTATTGGTGCTTACAGTAACATTGTTCATCAAAATATTGTTAATAACCGCATATTACTCAAAGACCAAATACACACACACGATCTAAAAAGCATTGTCTCCCTTCGCTAAGATGACCCATGGTTCATTAAAAACAAAACAACGTGGGGTCTGAGGTTAAAGTGGCGACTCTCGGATTCCTCTGCAGTCTGCACCGAGAAAGCACGCCTCTGGAATACCAATGAGCGCCAATCTGAAACGCACTCCTGCTGCGCGCTATCTCCGTAGCTTTGATCAAAAACACCAATTCTCCGAAAGAGAACGAGACCTGCGTTATAGGAATACAATCCCAGATTCCCGAAAATCCTCCAAGTCGCCAGTATAACTGACATTTTCGATCACTGAAGTAGCTAAAAAAATCTCCCTGGAAAACGGTCACAACAGCCCCTGGGGACAGGATATCGATAATGCAAAGAGGGGTTTTGCGCTCCCTTAAATTCGGTGAATATTTGTCATACACCAGACCCCCTGCCCACCCTCCCCGCCCCCTACCAGGGGTAAGCGGGACAACTTGACATGTCTTTGTTATACCGTTTTGCTACCACCACAAGCGGGTCTGCCAAAACCAAATGAAGATGTAATCTCGTTTTCTACCCCACTGTAACAAAACAGGCAATACTGCACCTCCATCCAGTATTGCTGCAGCACTTGCAGCAAGACTGTATCCAAGCCCAGGTACCCCGGGCTGCTTTGGAGCACTGATGTCTCAAGTCACTATGTAACCTTGCTTCTCTCGATATTAATGCAATTAGAACATGCCCTTTTGCAATCCTCTCTCCGTTGGATACATTTGGAGAACTGCCATTCAATTCATTTGCCCAACAGGTTCCCTCCAACGTAAGAGAGGCTTTTTAAACGTTGTGGAGCTTGTGTCAAGGTTATTGATGGACTTGTTTATTTTTCTTTGGAAACGTTTTTTGTATAGCTTGCTTACCCGTGCATATTTGGAGGAGTAAGGGTCTTCAAAGAGAGCCCAGATACGGCGCTGCCACTTCCTCCACCAGCTGGCCTTGGCTCCGGCCTCGGGGGAGCAGTCTCCCAGGGCGAGGCGCTTGGTGTCCAGCTCGTCCTCCGAGTCGCCGACCCCGTCGCCGCCGCCTTCGGCATCGCCGCTATTGAGGTCGGGTGCCTCGAAGCTGTCGAGCGCCTCCTCGGCGTCCCGGTGCTGCCGGTAAGTCATCCAGCAGCACGGCTCCACGTCCGTCTCATCGATGCCCCAGAAGGCGATCTCCTCCTCGTACAGGGGTCCACACACATCGGCCGGGCAGTGCAGCTTGCCCGTGCGGTAGTAGTTGAGGATGTGGGCGAAGACCCCCGGGTGGCGGTCGAAGAAGAACTCGTCCGTCTTCGGGTCGTAGTCGAAGTTGGCGAAGGCGCCGGGCTCGGTGAGCCACGCCAGCCGGGTGCCGGGCAGCGTCTTCAGGGTGCTCCGGTACGTTTCGTGCCTCGTCCCTCCCACGTTGATCACGATGCGATCGTTGTCGTCGCCCTTGGCCATCTCCTCGATCAGACATGTCGCGGAGGGAGGTCGCTTTCCTGGGCTGCTGCCGCGGGAGCTGGAGACCTGCACCGAGCTGATCATTCAGCACCGCGGACAGCGACCAGGCGGCCTCCCGTCCCGCTGGCCCGCTCTCTGTCTCTCTCTCTCTCTATCTCACACACTCTCTTCTCTCTCTCTCCTCTCAGCCTGTGCTGCTAGCCTGGCCACAGCCTCGAGTCTCCCCCACGACACACACCGCTTTTCACTGACCAGCAGCCCCGCGCTACTCCTACATCGTCGTGCCTTGGAGTGCAGGCCGGCGCTGCTTGCTGGAATGAGGCGAGAGGCAGAAAGACAAGGCACCGCACACACTGGAAGGAGGAGCTCCCCTCAGCAAACCCCCCCTCCCCCCCCCTCAGCAAACCTGCGCAGCCTCGAAGGCAGCTCTCTCCAGCCACCACCACCCCCACCCCTCCCGCAAACCTCACACCACCTGCCCCATCCCCCTCCTCTTTCCGAGCACCGTCCAGGCTCTTCTAGCCCGCGATGGCTTACAGATACTGAGCCAGAAATGTGTTCATATCGAGAGAAGCAGCCCACAGGCAGAACTATCACGTTCATCCTACAGCCAGCTCCGATCGTGCTTATTATTTCCTGCCATGGTTGAGCTTTTGTTTTGCACAAAGTATTACACTTGGAAAGGGCAGCTCGTATGATGAGATGGGGAGTTATTTTATTTTTTCAAGGGATTGTGACTATCACTAATAATTGCCCTTGAGCCATCTTCTTGAACTGCTGCAGTTCAAGGAGACTTTGCCTGAAGCGTGATAAAGGGAACAGCGAGGTATTTCCAATCGGTGTGTGACTTGGGAGGGGGGAGTCTTGGAAGTGGTGGCGTTCCCATATGTCTGCTGCCCTTCTTCCTGGTAGCGGCCACAGCTTTAGGACTTGCAGTTGAAAAGCTTTAGCGAATTTCTGCAGTTCATTTCATTAATGGCCATTGGACATTAGTGGTGGGTGTGAGGGGAATTTTAGGCATACTCTATATCGACATACTCGCACACAGGTAGTTGGATAGATAGGCAGATGCAAACAAACAGATTTGCCTTACACGCAGCTACGTATTCTCTTGCATACACACACACATATCACATATGGGCAGTTTTTGTGCTGTCTGGCAGATTATTGAAAGTCTACTCTCAAGAGAAACCGATGACCAATTTCTCAAAGAGCTCCTGTACAAATCAACATTTACTTCTCCTATAAAAGACCTTAGTACCAATCATTCAGACTCTGTATTTCAGAGGTCATTACAGTTAATGTTATAGGAATATCAATATCAGTGTCACACAAATAGGATTAATAAATATCCGGGACTGAATTAAATGGCAGTATCAAGGGGGGTTAGATGATGTGATACCTCATGAAGAAAAGTCGTTTGAGTTTCTGAATGTCACCTGAAATAGAATATGGATTTACTATCTTTTAACGTTTGGTCAGGTTATGTTATTTTATGTCATATGAGGAGTTGTCATTGACAAGCTATATGACTTCTGTTTTGGGTTACGTGCCATACTTCATGAATTCAGTGCACATTCTGCATTCTGTGTGTTGCTATGATGCATCTTATGCTTCTATTTCCCTTGGAAAGTAAATGGTTGATGCAAAATGACAGTTGATGACCTGATCCATAGAGTTTGGTGGATTGCATTCAGTCCTTTTTTTAAATTTTGTTAAATACAGATTGTGGAATTTTTTTGGTGTTTATAACTGGCTGTGCTTATTGTTCTGTACATCACTGTAGAGTTACTCAGAGATGCTTATGCAACTCAACTACCTCTGATTGCTTTATCTTGCAAATTGTTTTTGACCCTACCTATGTTCTAAAACCATGAGTTGTGCTGTTGCTGATGATTCCATTGTATTTAGTGGCATTTTTAATTCCTTTGATAATAAAATAGTCCTGCTAGCAGACAAACAGACCAGGACAAATCCAGGCTTGATCAACACACATGCTTTGCAAGTTACTTTGATCAAGAGGGATTTAATGTCACTGTAGAATCTACCATTAATAACATCTTGAAAGCCTTGACCAGAAGTTGAACTGCTCTAGCTATATCAACATATTGCCTGTAATAGAAAGGTAGAGGCTGTATTCTCTGTGATGAATGGTTGCCATTCTGACCCTTGACTCCTATCAACCATCTACAAGGCTCAGTTCAGGAAGGACCATTACTCTCTACTCAAAGTGAGAGAACAATAAATACAATATTGTCATTGTCATCCATATCATGAGAACAACAGAAGAACATCTTGTGCATCATTAATGTTATGTTTGCATTACAATTGTATTTGTGCTAGGTCTTATGTGTTGCAAGCAGTGCAGTTTTAGGTCTGTCTCATATTCTGTATAATGTTTTCTCTGACATATGTTTTGTGTGTGTCATTGTGTATATCTGGTAGACTGAATATTTAACTTATCTCTTTTACCATACATTGATTTATGTCTGTATAACAGATTATTGCATATTATGTTTTTTTAAAAATATTTAACATACTTGCATTGTGTGCCTCAGTGTATGTATCTTGAGCATTGCATAATGTGTTTTTTTATATTTTTTCACAGAATGTAAGCATTGATTGCTAGGCCAGCATTTGTTTCCCATCCCTAAGTCCCCATGAGAAGGGATGATGAGCTGCCTTATTGAACCACTGCAGTCCAAAGTGGGTTGGTACATCCATAGGCTGGTAGGAAAGGAATTCCAAAATTTTGATCCAGTGATAGTGAAGGTGCAGTTCCAAGTCAAGATGATGTGAGGTCTGGAGGGGAACTAGCGCTTTCATCCATCTACTGCCCTTGTCCGCATAGGAGGTAGAGGTCATGGGTTTGGAAGGTTTTATAGTGCATTTTATACTCTTGGGTCATTTCAAAGTGCATCACTATAAGTGAAATAACTCTGAAATATTGTTCTAATGTATGTAAAGTCAGGTGTTGACTTAAAAGCTTACAAATTATACATTATCAATTTAGCCAATGATGTTTGCTCTGGCTTGACTATGTTTATTGGATTGATGACAGCGGTAGACATTCTGCACAGTGAATTGGTCACTAGGTAATGACCTTCTGCATATCTCCACTACAAGAACAGTAGTTAGTAAGATATGAAGGTCATAAATATTGATACTGACAACTGGAATACAATCAATGTCCTTGGAAGGATGGTTGTTTAGAAGGGCATTGAAAGAGTCAGGTCAAAACAAAAAGAAAAGACATATGAACAAATGAACATATAAATCTGGTGCAGATGTAGCCTATTTGGCCCCTTGATCCTGTTTCATCATTTGAGAAGATCACGACTGATTTAATTTTTTTTCTTTTCTCTTTTTTTTTGGTAGTGCTTATTTTATCCCCAGCACCCATGGTGTGTGTGCGCAGGTGTGAGACACAGTGAAAGACACAAAGTGCACAAATCTTTATTCAATTTCCACCACCAGGAAGATAGGAAAACACCCGGGTGGCCAGTGACAAACACTGCCCTTCACATCAAGGAACAATGCTGTGTGATCAGAACAGTGAACGACTGATTTAATTGTGGCCTCTGCTTTCTTGCCATTCGCTATATCTGTTGACTCCCCTGTCAGTCCAGAGTAGATCTAACTCAGCCTTGAAAATATTCAGTGACTGTTCTCTGGCTGTTCTCTATTCCACTGTTCTCTGACCCAGAGAAAACAGAGACCAATGAATCATTACCTTCTCAGCCCACTGTTTCCATTTGCACAAAATATGGTAGAGACCACCATGTCACAGTAGGACATCTGAGCCATACAAGAGAATACTTAACACAGAGTTGGTCACCATGGCGCAAACCATCTTCTTGCAAGTTGGAAGGCTGCCACAAATGTGGATTGTTTGTGTATATTATGTATCAGGTGCTTTTGCCCTTATTTTGTGTGATCTTTATCGACACAATGCTGTGCAGTTTTGAATATTGAACATTACACATTATGGATCATCTTTTATTTTGTGTGTGTGTGTCAGAAGTTTTCTACATGGTGCAAATACTATATGCTTTTTTGTTCCATATTCCATACTATAGCCTGTGCCAATGCATTCATTGTCTATTTATTTATATTATTCTACTGTTTGTTTAATATTGTGTGTCATTTATCACACAGAATTAGTGGATATTAAGGAAAGGACAAGACATCAAGCATAAGTAATTCAGTCTGTTTTTGGCTCTGTTTTATGTTTATTCACAATAGTTTAAATGTGGTTTTGTTGACCTGTGATTGTTTTGTAATGCTTTGTTGGAGGCTTGACATTGTTCACAGAGCAGGAACTAATGAGATGCTGGAGATGTTGATCTGGCTTTCATTTGTTTGTGTGCTTATGGAGTTTTAATTTTAATGTGACTGATATGGTAGTGTTTCATGTTATTGAGCTTTTCAAGGGGAAATATGGAGCATGAATTGATTTTGTTCATTCATTCATGTAATATGGACATTGCTTGCTGGGTCAGCATGTATTGTCTATCCTTAGTTGTCCTTCAGAAGGTAGTAGTGAACTGTTTTCTTGAACTGCTGCAGTCCTTTTGTTGTGGATGCACCTATAATGCTGTTAAGGAAGGTGTTCCAAGATTTTGACTTTGTGACAAGGAAGGAACAGTATATATTTCCAAGTCAGGATGATGAGTGACTTGGAGGGGAACTTCCAGGTAATGGTGTTCCTATGTATCTGCTGTCTTTGTCTTTCAATGTGGTGGTTGAGTTTTTAGAAAGTGTTGTCTAAAGAGGTTTGGTAAGTTTCCATTGTACACACTGCATCCATGAGATAACATTTTATCAGTGCTATGTTATCAACCTAAATTATGCTGCTTGAATCCTGGAATGGAACCAATTGGTGCTCCCAACTGTTGCCTCAATTGACATTAACTAATTCAGCAATGGGAATTGAACCTAGCAGAAAATATATTTTTAACCAGAATTTCTGGCATGTTTAGTCCAATATGTCCTTGGAAAACATCCGAAAGAAGTGAGTTAGTATGAGTAGAATTAGAGGTCACTTATGGATCTTTTATGCCTGAATGACCATGTTCCTTTGTCGGAAAATATGGCACATTGTTTAAAATGTCAGATTCAAAGTTCTTCAGACTCATACAGCAGTCAGATAGCGATCATTCAAATGCTCAGATATTGACCCAAAAGACAAACCTGTTCCACTTTACAAACTGCTCCTGACACCCAGGTGGATCACATCTCAAAATGTTTACATCTAGTCATAATTTCCTAACTAAACTGAATATTATAACCAATCCCAATCCTATCTTCGGCTGAGATTGAGCTCAACATGCTTATGTTTTTCAGTTAATGCACCTAATTGCCTCTTGAGGTTTCTGTCCATTCTAATTACCACGCAGCATTCCTTCAAATCTGTTATTGGAAGTCATTTACTGTTGGTTGAGCCCAGCTCCACTTTCAATCAGAACATGCTGCCAGAAGTACAGCAAAATATGTTTTTCTAAATAATAATGGTGAAATATATTGTCAATGATGGAAATGGGAGAAATCATTCTTCCAGTATTGCTTAGACTAATAGAGAAAACTGACAACATTCAGGTTATGAGAGGGATGATAGGTATCCTTAATGGAAGGCTGGGAAGTAATTATAATCCAGGTAATGATGGGAATGCAGGAGTGGGGGGCTGGGTATCACTGATGCTGGTTGCAAAGGAACTGAGATTCAGATTTCCTACTTACAGGCCTGAAATTTCCAGTTCTGTAGCGCTACTGGTGTCAATATTAAGGTAGCCTGTACAGTCAAAAATAGCAGCCAACTGTTTCTGACCATTTCCAGTACAGTATACAGTGATCACTATGCTTGGAAGAGCAATAGCTCGAGTATGCCCTGCATGTACTGAAATTATAAAGCATGGGCAAGAATGTAATGTCACATCAGTGGCTTTGACACCAATCTCAACAATTTAGATCTCACAGTTCCAGTTAATGCACAGTCTTAAATATTTACAGCTGAACACGGATTTATCTGTGCAAAGGACCACCTTAATGATATTTAAAGTCATCACAATGATATTTTCAGGGGTAGCTTTATTTAACTTTGTTTTGATGCTGTTGCAGTGTTATTGGAGATGTACTGAAAAGGTGCTGGAGCCATAAGGGAGTCTAGCTGTAGTTTTCCATGGACTTCAGAGGACTTTGAAATCTCCAAGTAGAAAACCACTTATCATTTATGGGATCTGGGGTTGGAGCTGTAATACAGTAAGATACAGTACAAACATGGCAAAAGGTAGTTGTCTGCAGAGGGAGAAGGAACTTGGCTCAAATAAAAGGTTATACCCATTTATGATGTGGAGGAGCCAGTGTTGGACTGGGGTGGACAAAGTTAAAAATCACACAGCACCAGGTTATAGTCCAACAGTTTTATTTGGAAACACTAGCTTTTGGAGCACTCCAAAACCTAGTACTTCCAAATAAACCTGTTGGACTATAACTTAGTGTTGTGTCATTTTTAACGATACCCATCTCGGCTCTGGAAGAAACATTTCCTCTGTTGGCCAAGGGAATGTCTCAATAAAAACTGAAAGAACTCCGGATGCTGTAAATCAGAAATAAAAACAAAAGTTGCTGGAAAAGCACTGTAGGTCTGGCAGCATCTGTGAAGAGAAATCAATGAATGTTAACCTTTCGGGTCCAGTGACCCTTCCTCAGTTCTCAGTAACTTCTGTTCTTGTTTGTGAAGAGAATGTCTGAGGCAGTTACAATTCACCAATGAGGTAACAATGACACTGCCAGTGGCAATCATGATCACTGTGGTCCTCAATGTCTGCGGAAGTGGATTCTTCCAGACAGGAGCACATAAAATTGCCAGCATATAGAGCACTGTGCATCTGTGAGTTGGGTAAATGATATAGGCCTTTTATTGAGAAAAGGGCATTCCAGATTTCTCTATAACCAGGGAAAAACAGTAGGAGTGGAAAGTGGCTTTGTCAAGTAGCAGGAGTCTCATTGGTGCAGAGAATTCTCAATGGCTCACGTGAAGCTCTCTGGGTTCCATGTGTTAACAGTGGGCAGGTACAGGAAATGCAAGGCCTACCACTCAGGTGGTGGTGAGTTGCTTTCATGAAACACTGCCATCTATGGAATATAGGTGTATCCATAAGGCTGTTAGAGAGGAGATTCCAGAATTATGACCCAGTAACAGTAATACAATAAACTTTAGGTCCAAGTCAGGATGCCGTGTTATTTGAAGGGAAATTTGCAGCTAGTGGTATTCCCCTGTATTTGCAACAGTCCTTCTAGTTTGCAGGAGGTTTTCAAGGTGTAGCCTTGGCAAGTTGCTGCAGCGCATCTTGTAAAAGAGCCACGCTGTAGCCATTGTATATGAGTGGTGAACAGAGTGATGCTTAAGGTGCTAAATAGGATGTTTGTCACCACCTGAATGAATTCCTAAGCCTGCTGAGACACTGGTGTTCACAAATATCAAGGAAACTGAGCTGATCTCTGTAGACCTGTTATCGTAGGGCAGCCCTCTCCACCCCTGCCCTCTCTTGCATTTAGCATAAGATTTTCAGCTGGCAAGCTGTTGTTCGCACTGTTTCTTGTCATTTTTGTCCTCATCTTAGGTACACTACAGATATGATAAATTATCCTGATGTGATACAGAAAACCTCCAAAATACAGAAAGTAAGCTCCAAACCTCTCAGAAAGTGTACTGTGGATAAACTCTTTCCCACTCACAGTCAAGGGTTCTGAGTATTTATTGGCAGATTTCCCTGTGATTATTCAGCCCCTTTGATTGCAGCTGTTCTCACCTTGCATCACATGGACTAATGTTAAAGTCAAAAGTGTATATAAATATCACCAGTTGAGCGATTAACATATGTTAATTGCCAACCTGCCTCTCCTGAGGAGATGTACACAGGCAGCTTAAATGCTGGAATAAAATGTGAAAGTTAGAGATGGCTTCTTGATGCACTGTTAGTTTTCCAGGCAGACCCCCACCCCCATCCAACCCATCCCCAAATCTACACACTTTTGCAAATTAAAATTCTGCCCAAAGGCCTTGAGCAGGTCCAGACCAACAATCCTTTTTCTTCTTCTGACCTATCTATGTATTATTTCCTGTCCCAAATGAACTGACACATCTTTTAATTTTTAGAATCTGTTTCTCAGAGGACAGAAAGAGATCAAGTTAAAGAGGCCATTTCATTTTCAAATTATGTTCATTTTGGAACCAGTTTCATTCACGGCAGACAAAGATTATGTTCCCCATTCGAGGTTGAAATTAACTTTACTGAAGATTAAATCACATTTAACCCAGGCCTTCCTGAATTATTCCTAATTGCATTTATTTCACTGTATGATAATATATTCACTGCTCCTTTTACGGAGACATGTAGTCTCCTTTACTTTGGAGACAACAAATTAGCTAGAAGATCATTCATTCATTCAGTATGCAAGTATGACCTTGAGCATCCAGTGTTTGCTATTTTAATTCACCATCCTATTCCTGCTCTCACCCCCTGTCCTTAGATTCCTAAACTATTCCAATAAAGTTCAATGAAAGCTTGAGGGACATCACCTTAGCTTTTCATCAGACATAATTACAGCCTTCCAAACTCAATATTGAGTTCAGCAATTTTGGATCGTGGTTTTTGTCCCAAATGTTTGACATAGCCAGGTGCTAGTAATGATTCTGCTGTTGCCACTTACAGCTCCTCAGGACCCAACTTTTTTTTTTCTTTTTATAATCCCAGTTGCACATGTTGTGATTCTCATTTGCTATTTGATCACTCCTACTTTCCACCTTATTCCAAACCCTTTTGGACTTATCCCACCTCCAGTCCATCTCCACTTCATCTGCCTCTTGCTTACCCAAAACCTTCTAAATCTCTAACCTATAAACATCAAAAGATACAGCACAAAGGCAGCCTTTTTAAGCTTATCATGCCTCTGCACTTCTTATTCTTTTCATAGGATGTAGATGTCACTGCATGGGCCAATATTTGTTGTCCATCCTTAATTGACCTGAAGATAGTGGTAGTGAGTTGCCTTCTTGAACTGCTGAAGTCTTTAGGATGTAGGTACACCCATACTGCTGTTTTTGGAAGAAAGTTCCAGGATTTTTAAAAGAATGGTGATATAATTCCAAGTTAGGATGATCTGGCTTGGAGCAGAACCTGATATTCCCAGGAATCTGCTGCGCTTGTCCTTCTAGGTAGTGGAGATCATGGGTTTGAAAGCTCCTGTCAAAGCTGCTTTGATAAATTGCTACAGTACATCTTGTAAATGGTACTCCCTGCTGTCACTGTGCATCAAGTGAAGGGAATGCACATCGAAAATGCTTGATGGAATGCTAAGCAAGGAAGCTGCTCTGACCTGGATGGTGGCAAGTTTCTTGATGTTTTTTGGAGCTGCATTCATCCAGGCAATGGGAGAGTATTCTGTCTTGCAGTCCTGACCTGTACCTTGTAGACGGCAGACAGATATTTGGGAGTCAGGAAGTGAGTTTCCCACTGCAGGATTCCCAGCCTCTGACATGCTATTGTAGCTACTGAATTTGTTTGGCTGGTTCAGTTCACTTTCTGGTCATTAGTAACCCCCGGATATTCATAGTGAGGGACTCAGTGATTATAGAATCATAGAACCCTACAGTGTGGAAGCAGGCCATTCAACCCATCAAGTCAACACTGACCCTCCAAAAAGCATCCCACCCAGGCCCACACTTCCCCTTAACCCCCCACCTTATCCCTGTAACCTTGCACATCCCATAACTTATCCACCTAACTTATACATCCCTGGACATTATGAGCAATTTAGCATGGCCATTCCATCTAACCTGCACATCTTTGGACTGTAGGAGGAAACCAGAGTACTCAGAAGAGATCCACACAGACAAGGGGAGAATGTGCAACACAAACAGTCGCCCGAGGTTGGAATTGAACCCAGATCCCTGGCACTGTGAGGCAGCGGTGCTAACCACTGTATTGCCCATGGTGGTTTTACCATTGACAATTAAGGAACAATAGTTAGGTTCCTTCTTATTGGAGATGGTCATTCCTCATACTTGTGAGGGTTAATTGTTACCTGCCACTTATTTGCCCAAGCCTGAATGTCGTTTCATCTCTTACTGCATCTGGATATGATCTGTTTTGATATCTGAGGAGCTATTTATGGCACTAAACACTGTGCAACTGTCTCCAGTTCTTATCTTGTGATGGAGGGAATGTCATTGGTGGAGCAGCTGAAGCTGCTTCAGCCAAGGAACTACCCTGAGGAACTCCTGCAAAGATGTGGATAGTTGGCCTGCAACCATGTTCCTTGTGCTAGGATATTTTCAACCAGTGGAGAGTATTCCCCTGATTCCCATTGATTCCAGGTTTGCTCAGGACCCTGAAGTGGTCCAGTGCTGCTTTGAAATTCAGCACAGTCACTCACAACTCACCTCTGGAATGCAGCCCTTCAGTCCACATTTGAACCAAACCTGTAATTTAGACAGGAGCTGAGTAGCCCTGTGGAATCCAAACTGATCATCAATAAGTAGGTTATTCTTTTGCAAGTGCCACTTAATGGCACTGTCAATAACCCCTTCCATCATATTGCTGATGGAGAGTAGATTGATTGGATGTTCACTGACTGGGTTGGACAGGAAATGCTTGGTTAATGTTCCACATTGTCAGGCAGCAATCAGTGCTATAACTCTACCAAAATGGCTTGACTACAGATGATGCTTGTACTTGAGCACAAGTCTTCAGTGCTATTGCCGGAACATTGTGAAAGCCTTTGAAGTGTCTAATACCTTCAACCATTTCTTGTTATTATGTGAAGTGAATCAGATTAGTTAAAGATTGTCTTTGAGGCTGGGGATCTCAGAAGTAGGCTGCGATGGATTTCATTCACAGCTGCTTTTCCCCTTTGTTCATTCACTCAAACGCACCACAGACCCTATTTGGCAGCTGTGTCCGTTAGGATTCAGTCGACATAATGAGGACTTGTGCTGCTGAGCCACTCTTGATGATGGCCATTGAAGTCAAATCTGTGCTCTTGTTGTTGTATTATTGCATACCTCACAGAAAGGCAATCTATCTCTGAGATAGATTGATTAGATTATGACATCCAGTATAAAGGTCTTTGCCTCACCTTCAGTAGTCACAGTGCAAAGGAATCAAGTGCAGCGTGTAGTCATTCAGCCATGTGTAGTGTTATTGTATTATTTCCATAACATAAATGAGCATGGAACTAACACCATATGCAAGTCTGAGATCTTATAATAGTGTAAATAATTAGTGTTGTTAATAAACTTCAAGACATCTGTCTCAAAAAGAACCCAGTCTTTGTGGTACATATTGCACAGGCTAATATATACAGAAGTACTAAGACTATATCACGTTGGCAGTTGTTTTTAACTCAAGAAACCACATCATTACGGCAGCATTTGCAGCTAATTGATATAAAAGCTAGTGGCAATGATTAGTGTCAGTGATCTAGTGACGACTAGTTGATATTAACAGGTACTACCACATTAACAGTTGTAAGACTGTTTCTCCTAACCATCTACATGAGTTCAGGGCTGACATTTGTAAGCAACAACCAACACCAAAGTGCTCCAACCCTGTTGAAGTACAATAAATGCAATGGTGAAGGAAAATTTGTGAGTACCCTCACTGTGAAAAATATAGTTGCCACAATTGATTCAGTTAAAAAATGATGCAGAATAGCTCCAATCTAGTAAAATAATATTTTGGTAAAGCAAAGGTAGAAACACTGAAACGTTCACTGTGTTATTGAGGCCTTACCTGTGTCCAGACATTGGTTGATTCTGCCATCTTGCTTTTCAGAAATGGCATAAAAGTAACAAAAGAGGTGCACATGATATCCATCTAATCTGTCTTTTGGTGCAAATCTAGACACAGACATGATTCTTCTATCTTGAAAGCAGCAACAATAAAAAGGAACAAGAAGAGAAGCCAAGAAATAAAACAGAAAAGGCATAACTTTGAAATATCAATGATTTTATATTGGTATTTAAAAAGCATAGAGCTACAAGTTAAAAATAGAAAGCAAACACCTGTCAGGATGTTAGTTATTTAAAGAAAGTAATAGTTGATAAGGAATGGCAGACAATGCAACTCCTTATTGCTTTGAGAAATGAAGGATTAAGAAAAATAAATTCCTTGGGATTTCTAATGATGGCGTCAAAGATCCTGACAAAAATGTCCTCTTTTAAAAGCTCAATTTAAAGCTCAAGTTAATGTAAGGAACACAGGTTTGAGTTCATGTTGTACTGGCAGTAGGTGAAACAATCAAACAATTTGTAGACAGGTGTTTACACAGGTACAGAATATGACTTGACCAAAGTTGACTTAGCTTATGGAACCTGGTTATTGCCTCCAGACCCATTAAATTCTACAGAAAAGCATTTTTAGACAAAGCCAAACAGTATATCATTGATATACTGTTAATTGAAAAGCATACATTCAAAGCCATTGTAGCAAGCAAGAAGCATTTATGGGTGCTTGACTCTACAACAAATATTCAAACCATCTTCAGTAAAATATCCAAATATTTTATGAGATGTGGTTAATCTCACTCAACAAAGCAGTGTCCAAATTTTCAGGCACAAGCTATGTTATACAAAAGGATATGGTGCTAAAATGTGTAAGAAATCCAAGTGCCCAGAGATACCCAAAGGACAACACAATGCTGCACTGCAGCACATGAAGAAGAGGAACCAAGCAGCAATGGCAAAGGCATTTCCAAACTGACATTCATATAGCATAATCATGCCAATGAAGTTTAGGGATATTTGCATCTGCAGTGTTTACAGATTCCAGGCGGACAGTGCATGTAATCAGTTTGGCGTATCTCATGGACCCCATCAGAAAGGCTGAAATCTTTACATCCGTCCAAATAATATGGACTATTTATCTAGAGAGTCGAGAGTGTGGTGCTGGAAAAGCACAGCAGGTCAGGCAGCATCCAAGAAGCAGGAGAAACAACATTACAGGCAAAAGCCCTTCATCAGGAAGCCCATCATCTGCTCCTCAGATGCTGCCTGGCCTGCTGTACTTTTCCAGTACCACACTCTCAACTCTGATCTCCAGCATCTGCAGCTCTCATTTTCACCCTGTTTATCTGGAGACCCAGGTAGTGTTCTAGGGACCTGGGTTTAAATTCAGTCACAACAGCTGGTGGAATATAAATTCAATAAAAATTTGGAATTAAGTGTCTAATAATGACCATGAATTCATTGTCGATTATTGGAAAAACATATCCTTACCTGGTCTGCCCTAAGTGTGACTTCAGATCTACAGTTAATGTGGTTGACTCTCAATTGCCCTCCTGGGCAATTAGGGTTGGGCAATAAATTCTGGCCCATGAATGATTTTTTTTGAACTGTCAAATTGTGTCAAACCAACCTAAGCCAAAACAATTTATTTGGATAAAGTTATTTGTCAAACAATATTAGATGAGGTCCTGCAGAAGATGCCTGCACTACAAAACAAAGGTGAATTACAAGTACTTCTTCAACTTTTTGTCCACATATATTCTGAATTTTGCAAACAAAGTCTCTCCTCATCAAGATCTCATCCATTAAGGTACTCTATACAGAGAACAAGAAGATCACCAGCATATTTTTAATTTTCAAAAATGTTTTAACTTTCAACTAGTGTGTTCTTCAATATTATGATCTTTCCACAAACTCACCATGTTGAATATAGACACATTGGGGCATGTCTATTAGAGGACATCAACCCCATTGCATTTGATTCCAAAGTCTTTATGACAGCTCAGGAAAACAACTCCAATATTGATCAAGAAACTCTTGCTCTAGTTTTTGAAATACAAATGCTTCACACGAACTTATTCATTAAGTACTTCACTGGTCACAAATTGGAAAGGAATAGTGAAAGTTACTCATAAGTTCATCTCCACAATTCCAGCTTGTTAAGATCCAACGTTAAAACTGATACTTTCCATGGCAAATAATACTATCGCATTCTGGTGACTAATGACTTCACCAATTTCCCTTTTGTGTCTCCTCTTCACTGCCCTCAGGCTGACAGTCTCACAGAACATGCTGTTTGTGCTGTAGATTCCATCGTAGTCAAGTGTAAAGTGACTTGCTAAGATTTTTAAAGGCTATGCTAAATCCATGTCCCTCAAGACAACATTTACCCTTACTATCAGTTCTCATATTGAGAAAACAGTTCCAGACAGTTCTTCCCTCACAAGTTTACAACGTATCGTTTGAAAGGAGAGATAAAATAGTACATGAGTATAATCAATGTGCATGCAGACAGTTATCCCAGCTTGAACCTGGATAAAGTATGGGAATTTGAGAGTTTCACAAAACACATGAGTTTGTGGAACTATACTAAATTGTTGTGTCCAGACAATGTCATACAATGGTGTAACAAACAATGGTCAAATAGTAAGTGATATACCTGGCTGCATATAATCAATCACTCATCACACAGAATGACAAGTCAGACGCTGAAAGTATCATTCCAATGACAACTCAATGTCAAGTAACATGTATTCATCTATGATAACAGATAGTGAATTGCAGAATGAAGTGACACAGCCTCTGTGTAAGGACTGGATTTGGTTGTGTTGTATGTCCATCTATGCATCCTTTTAAGATGTCAAAATAGTGTATTTATAGGTATCTTTGTACATGTCTCTTCAAAAAGTGTTTCTATCCTTTCAAGAAGTAAGAGGGAATATTGTATTACTGAATAGATCCGAGAAAGATATTGTAGCTTTCAGACAGATGATGCGTTACGTTCCAATATAAAAGTCCTTGCCTCACCTTCAGTAGTCACAAGGCAATTGAGTCAGTTCAGTGGGTAATGAATCAGTTAGCCATGCATAGTGTTCCTGTTAAGTAGTATCACTGTAAACATCAGTAAACTTAGAACCTAGACTCTGTGTAAGGCTTAGATCTTACAATTAATTAAGTGTAAATAGTTAATGTTGTTAATAAACTTTAAGACACCTGTCTCAACAAGAACCCAGTAAATGTCACATGAGCTAATTTATAGGGAAACATTCAGATCATTTCACATTGGCAATCTTGTTTGACCCAAAGAAACACATCACTCACCACCCTCAGTGTAACCTCCATGTGGTGTTCAACTTCTTAGGTGGTTATCGGCAGATGGTTTGCTGGCCATTTTGACTTGATTCCATGAGACTCCATGGGATCCACAGTTAATGTTGAGAACTCCCAGCGCAACTCCCTTCTGATAGTATATCATTGTTAAAGTGGGACATGACATAGCCAAGGATGGTGATAGTCATACCATTGCCTGTAAGGTAAGATTCTGTGAAAATGACTGTATCAGTTTGTTGCTTCAGTAGTCTGTTGGAAAACTCTTCCAAATTTGGTACAAGACTTCTCAGGATGGAGAGATTTGCCATTGTTCTTTCTGGTGCCTATAATGATGCCAGATGGTCCATATGATTACATTTTTTCTTTAGAATTATAGCTGTTTGATACATTTGAGTACCTTGCTAGGCCATTTCAGAGAGCAATTTAAAGTCCAGTATCTCTGTGCACACCCCTTAAACTTGTACTATTTAGTTCACATTGCCTCTCCTTATTCCTCCTACCAAAATGTGGAGCCTCACACTTCTCTGTGAATGATCTCATCTCCCATGCGTCTGATTGATTTACCATTCTACCTTTGTCCTCCAGAAGTCTGTTACTGTCCTTCTCATTGTTTACTGTAACTCCAAGTTGTATAGTTTGTTCCAAGTTTGGAGTATCTGCGTTCTTCAAAAATTTGTAGTATATCCAAATCCAGATCATTAATAGATATTTTAAAAGTGTACTAATCCTTACAGAGTGTTCCTGAGGGTCTTCTTTCCAACCTGATATACATTCGCCACTACTCCATATTTTCTATCCTTAAAGTAATTTTGTATTCAAATTGCCACTGTTGCTTTATTAATAACAAGTCTATTTGCCTTTTGAAAGTCATATACCCTGTATCAATAACAATACCTTCATTAACTTCATCAAAGAACTCAACTGAGTTAGTCAAAAATGATTTCAATATATGTTTTAACTTACATTTATTGCCTTACATTTTTTTTTATATACCAAGTAATTCTGTCCTGGTTTATTGCCAAAGGTTTCTTCACTATCAATGTTAGGGTCAATGGCCTGTAATTGCCTTGTTATTCCCTTTCTCATTTTAATCCCACAGTTCTCTGCCACTATACCTGATTATAGAATCCATACTGAGTGGAAGCAAACCATTTGGCCCATTGAGTCCCCAATGACCATCAGAAGAACATCCCACCCAGACCAGCCCTCCACCCTATCCCTGTAACCCTGCATTTCGCATCACCAATCCACCTAACCTACACATGCTTGGACACAATGGGCAATTTAGTATGGCCAATCTGCCTAACCTGCACATCTTAGCCTGTGGGAGGAAACCCAAGCACCCAGAGGAAACCCCCGCAGATATGGGGAGAATGTGTAAACTCCATTCAGACAATCATGTGAGAGTGGAATCAAACCCAGGTCCCTGGCCCAATAAGACAGCAGTGCTAATCATTGAGCCATTATGCCACCTTCCACTGAGTCATTATATTGCTTTCCCTGATATCCAAGGAGGGTTTCAGGATTGTCGTCAATGTCTTCACAATTTATACCTTACAATAACTTAGGATGCATACCATCTAGCCTCTTCAACTTAAGGGCTGGCAACCATTTATGTGCATTCTCTTTACCTGATTTTAACTTAGCTAGTTTTGCTGCTGCCTCCTTTTTTACGGTCACTTTGGCAACACTCTTTTCTGTAACAAAGGAAGATGCAAAATATTACATCAGCAGTGCCTATTGTCTCCTTTTTGGACTATCCTTTTCCTATTTAATGTACATGAATAATTTTGGGCTCCCTTTCATGTTCACTTCTGATCTATTATCACACTCTCTCTTCCATTTCCTTCTTTAGGGTGCCATGATGCATTCTACATTCAGCTTTGTTCTCTGCTGTGATGTGAACCTTATAATTGTGGCAAGACTCTTTTTTTGCCTCATTTTAAACTCTTTATCTTTGACCACTGGGGGAGCTCCAGCCACAGTTGCTCTTCCTTTCACTTTTATGGGATCATCGATTTTTGACTCAGTTCATAAGACAGGTTCCTTTGCAGCTCACTGAAATACACCAATTTTGAATGTCATTCTATTACTCCTGCCAGAATATGTATGTCTTGGGGGCCCCAGATGTATATGATGGACTCTGTGGAAAACTATCTTTATAATACTGTTTTGGGCCTGTACATTAGAGTAAGATAACATAGAAGGTTACCATACTCAAGGTATAGTACCTCACTAAGTGTCAGTGACTTCCGAAGAGGAGGTATGAAAATGGGAAAAAAATAGGAGGTGAAAGAAGAAAGGGCCTTTTGTACAATGCCTATGTGAACAATACGGCTTTGGATTACAACTAGCTATTCTATATCATATTTAATAGAAAATGAGCTTATCAACCTGAGGATGTGAGGTAACCCTTCATGTCAATCTTCTAAAATAGCAGAGTACAAACCAAAAATAAACACAATCCAGATCCCCAAGGACGTTGAACAAAAAGCTTTGTTACTGAGAGATGCTGGAATGAACAACTGGGTCAGATAGAAAACTATTAGTCCAAGATTGATGCCACAAGAGATCAATAAATAGTCTTAACCTCTTCTATGAAGTTGTAACCTAATCTGAATTTCTCCAGGGTACATAACAACCATTTTCATTTGAATCTAAGATGGACTTTCTTTGCCTACAATGGAGCTGCAAATCCTAGCATTCCTTTAGCAATAATATTCTTATTCATTCTTGAAATGTGGATATTGTTGATAAGGTTGGCATTGACGGTATAGCACTTCCCTGATTCCAACAAAATCCAATAGCCTCATGGTCACTTTTACCAACTTTTTATTTTCAGATTTTATAACTTAAATTCAAATTCAAAAAATTGGACAGTGGGATTTGAACCCCTGTCTCATTGTTAATCCAGGCATCTAGATTACTAGGGGAAAGTGAGGTCTGCAGATGCTGGAGATCAGAGCTGAAAATGTGTTGTTGGAAAAGCGCAGCAGGTCAGGCAGCATCCAAAAAGCAGGAGAATCGACGTTTCGGGCATGAGCCCTTCTTCAGGAATCATTCCTGAAGAATGGCTCATGCCCGAAACGTCGATTCTCCTGCTCCTTGGATGCTGCCTGACCTGCGCTTTTCCAGCAACACATTTTCAGATCTAGATTACTAGTCCAGGGTACACAATCAATACAATATTGTATCCAATTTAATAAAAATCATTTTGCAATTATTGATTAATGTCTGTTTTTATTAAAATTCACTCACTTAATGTTGAATATTACCTCTCACCAATATCACTCCTTCAATAATACAATTGCTAACCTCGATGATAAAATGTCAATATTTTGTTGCAGCATTAAAATCTGAATGGTGGCAGCCTTCTGTCTTCTAGGAAGATGGTTTGTGCCATTGTGGTCAACTCTGTGTTAAACATGTGTGATTCAGGAGTCCCACTCTGACTATCCTTGTCATATTTGCTGCAGATGAAAACAGTGAGCTGAGAACCAGCACAATTCGCTGGCCTGTGCCTTCTTCTCAGCCAGCTGGAGGAGTAAATTATTTAGTGCCTTAATGTTTTGTAAAACAACTGTAGAATTGATGATGTGTATCATATCTCCACTGCCCATTCTCGATCCAAATCCCTTGACAGCTTGACCTATGTGTTGTGAAAATTTCAATTGGATAAGTATCCAAATTCTTTTGGAGGAGAAATTCTAAAGTCCATTTTTCAATGGAGAAGTACCTCTCGCTCTAATTTAAGTGCTCGCATCCTTATTCCAGATTTCCTCACCCACTCAAATCTCTGTATCTGACCCCTATCAAATCCATTCATCATCTTAAACAGTTAAATCACTCCATGATCTTATGCACTCAGTTAAATACAAATTAGATTAGATTAGATTTATATTAGATTAGATTCCCTACAGTGTGGAAACAGGCCCTTCAGCCCAACAAGTCCACACCGACCCTCCGAAGAGCAACCCACCCAGACCCATTCCCCTACATTTACCCCTGCACCTAATACTACGGGCAATTTAGCATGGCCAATTCACCTAACCTGCACATCTTTGGACTGTGGGAGGAAACTGGAGCACCCGGAAGAAAACCACGCAGACACGGGGAGAATGTGCAAACTCCACACAGTCAGTCACCCAAGACTGGAATCGAACTTGGTATATTTAGTTGCACATTTTTATTTGCTTACAATCGTAGCTATTGTACTTATACTTGACAAAAACTATGCAACAGTATATTTACACTTTTTTGCAAAGGTGGGATGTTAGAAAAAGTAATGCCCTTCTACTGCTAATCATTATAGTATTATATTTTCTCCATTACCAAATTTCCATAAAAAGTAGATGCAAGTACAAAATTATCAACATTATTTAATAATAACTACATTTTTTACTAAATTTAGTGGAGAAAATTATATCCTCTAGTGTAACAATCTAGAAGGTCTAATATAATTTTACTAGATATAGTGTAGAGTTCCCTCTATTTTGCTGTAAAAGTATGCCTCGAGCAATCCAAAGAGAAGAACAATCTGTTGAAATTACTTAGGATGGCGCAAATAAATGTTTTATTTGGCCAGCAAGCCAAAATAGGCTTGACCAAATTCAACAAGAACAAAAGAGTGACCAAGACTGTTACCATTCACCAATATTGTGCTGAAGGTGACAGGATCAAAAATCCAGTGAGTTGCCGAAGAACACACAGAATGAGCATCAACACCATTTCACAATTTTGGTTATTTTTTGGTCATAGTGAAAAGACTGGTTATTCCAATTTTCCAACTTGGTAAAGCCACTGCACAAACCTCATTTTTCACTACTCAGGCTAAAAGTGAAAGAAAGTTTCCATTGTACTGAATTATTTAATGCTGCAGGGGCTCATTCACTGAAGAACTGAGTTGAAACTTCTTGAATGTATTTAATGTTGGACTTTTAACTGCTCACTAAATTTGAAAGACCCAATTCTGGGTGTTTATTTCAAAATTACAGAAATGGATCGGTAGCCATTCATTTCATTCATATATGTTGAATAAGTGCTACAAAATTGTAGATCCTGTAATATTTGCAGTATCAACATTTATTTTCTTGATCTTAATATGAATAGAAAATTTATCTGAAACATTCATTGTTTTGGTAACATGTGAATAGTTCAGTTAATGGCCCATCCTGAACTGATGTAGGTATGGAAATTATGTGCCAATGCACAAGTTAAGCAAGAGTTTTGAATGATTTTGCCTTGAAAAAGGTGAAGTATATTCTAGTCATCATAATTCCTTCTACAGAAAAGTGTGACATTTTGATATGTTGTAACGTGATTAATAAAATTATAGGAGGAAGTTGTTCATTACATGAATGAATAAATTGCAAATGTTCTTTTACTGAACAGATGATAATTTTAAATTGTTGGCATCATAATATCATGACAATTACTACATTAGTGATTTCTATATTCCTGATGTTCACCTAGGTACATCACAGTATCAGAAGAATGCGGAAGCTTTGGAGAGAGTGCAGAGAAGATTCACCAGGATGTTGCCTGCTCTCGAGGGCATTGGCTATGAAAAAAAGTTAAAAAGACGAGGACTGTCTTCACTGTAAAGACAATGGCTGAGAGGAAATCTGATAGAAGTCTACAAAAGTATGAGAGGCATAGATAGGGTAGATAGTCAGAGGGTTTTTCCCAGGGTTGAAGTTTCAATTAAAAGGGGGCACAGCTTCAAAGTGAGAAGCCGAAAGTTTAAGGGAGATATGCGAGGGACATTTTTCAGTTGACTCAGCAGATAGTGGTAGAAGCCTGGAACACACTGCCAGAAGAGTTGGTGGAAGCAGGCATGTTGGTGACCTTTAAGAGGCATCTGGATGATTACACGAATAGGGAGGGAATAGAGGGACACAGACCAAATAAGAGCAGAAGGTTTATTTTTTAGTTTAGTTGGGGCATGATGACTGGCACAGGTTTGGAGGCCGGAAGGGCTTGTTCCTGTGCTGTAAGTCTCTTTTGTTCTTTGTTCTTTTGTAAGATCATAACTGGCTATGATAATTTTAATATATGCTGTGCATGGAATGTAAGCAGAATGATTGATGTGCTGTTACAACCTATTAGTATTTATTCATTATTATTTTATATAGAATACCATCACACAGAGGGTGGTGCGTGTACGGAAAGAGCTGCCAGAGCAGGTATTGGGGACTGGTACAATTACAACATATAAGAGTCATCTGGATGGGTATATGAATAGGAAGGTTAGGAGGTTTACCGGCCAAATGCTGCCAAATGCAACTAGATTAATTTAGAATGGCTGGTCAGCTTGGACAAGTTGGACCAAAGGGTCGGTTTCTGTGCTGTACATCTCTATGATTCTATGAACAGCATTAAAAAAGATTTTTCAGCCAGAGACATATGTGATGTTTTCCCAGCTGGCCAATCCTGGTACCTTGTGCAATTTATGACTTCCACCGCAATGTGGTACTTTGTAAGAGTTGCTTGAGGGAGCTCACTGGTACCAATCCTGCTTTGCCTTTGCTTTGTCTTCACAGTGAGAGAGAGACTCCCTGAGATTCTTGTAGAGAGAGGAGCAATTTATGACTTCCACTGCAATGTGGTACTTTGTAAGAGTTGCTTGAGGGAGCTCACTGGTACCAATCCTGCTTTGCCTTTGCTTTGTCTTCAGGCTACTGGTGTATAGTACTAGTTGAGGATACACAACCGTATTGACATAGTTTTTTTAAAAATTATTTGATAGCATGAGGTACAACTACATTGGTCAGGCATAATCACTAGGACCTTAGGGAGTTGATACAGATACAATTGCTGACCCTGAACATGCAGGCAGAACTCTTAATTTCCACTCACTGACTGTGTGGGACTTCAAAAGAATGGGTGCAGCCAACATAATATGAAAGTTAACTCCTTCAGAATGACAACCTTACATGATATTACCCCATCCAAGACTTTTTCTCTATACTTTACCCATTTTACAATCCTGTTCAAATATGTTACATTTATTACTACCCCAAATTTTTAACTTCATAAATGCAGGCAACCTGGAAGTTTCATACTTTTCCCTGAATGCACTCCATTTGGACTCAGTTGAGAACTGTTGACCCTGGTTCAGACTTGTAGATTATTTCTCTGCCAGGGATCAAATGAATCCCTTGAGGGAAATCAGGAGGGCAAAAATGGAACATGAGAAAGCTTTGGCAGAATTAAGTAGAATCCAAAGAGATTCGACAAGTATATTAAAGGACAAAAGAGCAACTAAGGAGAGAATAGGACCCCTTAAAGATCAATGAGACTGTCTATGTGTGGAACCACAGGAGACAAGTGAGACATTAAAGAAATATTTTGCATCAGTATTTACTGTGGAAAACAACATGGAAGCTAGGGAACTTAGGGAAATAAATAGAATTATATTGAAAAGAAACCACAATACAGAATTGGAGATACTGGAGGTCTTAAAATGGAAAAATGTAAATAAGTCTCTTGGACCTGATCAAGAGTATCCCAGGACATTATGATAAGCCAGGGGAGAAATTGTGGGGACTGCAGCAGAGATATTTGTCTCATCAGCAGCCACATTAAAGAGGCAGAAGATTGGAGGGTGGCTTATGTTGTGTCATTATTTAAGAAAGGGTGCAAGGAAAAGCCAGGGAACTAGGGACTGGTGAGCCTGATGTCAGTGATGGATAAGTTCATGGAGTGGATTCTGAGCCAGGATCTCCATGCATTTGGAAAGACGAGGACTGATTAGGGATAGTCAGCATGGGTTTGTGCATGGGAAATCGTGTCTCACAAACTTGATTGAATGTTTTGAAGAAATTACTGAGAAGATCGATGAAGGCAGAGTGATAGATGTTGTCTACGTAAACTTTAGCGAGACCTTCAACACAGTTCACCATGGATATCGCAGAAGCATAGTTCCTTGAAAATGGCATCACAGGTAGACAGGGCGGTGAAGAAGACATTTGGCATGCTTGCAAAGTACAGGACTTGGGATGTCAAGGTATGGCTGTACAAGACATTGATAAAGCCTCATTTGGAGTACTGCATACAATTCTGAATGCCCTCCTACAGGAAGAATGTTATTAAACAGAAAAGGGGGCAAAAATGATTTATAAGGATGTACCAAGACTGGAGAATTTGAGTTATAAGGAAAGGCAGGAATGGTTGGGACTTTTTTCCATTGAGCATCGGAGGCTGAGGGGTAACCTTTTTGAAGTTTATGAAATCACGAGCATCATAAATAAGGTGAATAGCAAAAGTCTTCTTCCCAGGATAGGGGTGTCTATAACTAGAGGGCGTAGGTTTAAGGAGAGAGGGGAAAAATTTAAAGAGGATCTTGAGGGGCAGTATTTTCATACAGAGGGGGTGCCTATATGGAACAAGCTGTCAGGGGAAGTGGTAGATGCAGGTACAGTTACAACATCTAAAATAATTTTTTTTCTCTCAGAGGGCATAATCTTTGTGGGCAATTGTTTGTATTCATTCATGGGATTGGGCATTACCAGCTAGGCCAGGATTTACTGTTCAGAGTCAACCATATTGCTGTGGGTCTTTTGTCACATGTAGGTCAAATCTGCATCACGTCCATAAATATTCACTCCATGCATCACTGATGCTTAATAGCAGCAGTGTGTACCATCTACAAGATGTACTGCAAATGTCGCCAGTGTTCCTTCGACAGTATGTTCCAAATCCACAAACACTACCAAGTAGAAGAACAGGGCAGCAAATACATGTCAACCAGTAAATGCAGTCAAGAGTGTGGTGCTGGAAAAGCACAGCAGGTCAGGTAGCATCCGAGGTGCAGGAAAGCCAATGCTCCAGGCAAACGCCCCCCACCAGACCCAGGCTGGGAGCCTCGGGAGTGGAGAGACAAACTCGAGGAAGGTGGGGCTAGGGGAAAGGCAGCCGAGAGCGCAATAGGTGGACTGAGGTGGGGGCAAAGGTGAGGGGATGGTGAAGTGAATAGGCGGGAAGGAAGGCGGACAAGCAGGCCATGGGGGCGGCACCGAGCTGGAAGTATGGAATGGGGGCAAGGTGGGGAGAGGGGAAACGAGGAAACCAGCGAAATCCACACTGATGCCATGGGGCTGAAGGGTCCTGAGGCAGAAGATGAGGCGCTCCTCTTCCAGGCAAGGGTGTCGCAGAGATGCTCTCTTCAGATGTTGTCAATGCATCTAGCCTTCTTAATCCTTTAGCTTTTGTATTATCTGACTGAATCTATTCTGCATCACTCCAAGGCCAATACACCTTCCCGAGTAGAGTAGTGCTCCAAGCTAAACAGATATCTGAGCAGCTGTAACATAACTTCCACACCTTTGTATACCTGCCTACTTGAAAGACAGATCAACATTTAATTAGCTTTTCAAATTATTTTTAATATACTGTTCGTCGCACCCAAACTGTCTTGACAACACTGTGCCCAGCATTGTGTTGGAGGTCAGGCTGGAACATATAGCAAACAATTTATTTCATAGCAAACAAGTCAATCAACTCATCAAATAAAGTTTATTTAATCAGCACTCTGCAACAAACAGTCAAGAGACTAAATAAATCTCCATGAGCTGGTTGAATTCAAACGCCTGACCAAAATTACTTCAACATCTCCCAATTAAAGCCTGGAGCCTGGTTATATCTCCAGCAATTGCAAGAAGTGAAGGATAGTAAGTTATTGTGTGATGAAAAGTATGTGATTTAAATATTAATAGCATTTTTAGAGTCTGAATTTCAAAATGATTGAATATAGGTGTTACTTATTTTATGAAGGTTTTTTTTTCAAAAGTAGTTCTTCCAGAACAGTGACCCATTCAGTATGTAACCGAGAGCAGGGAATTGCTGAAGTGTTAATGGATAATTATTTAGACTATGGTGGTTCATGACAGATAGAGTAAACATTGAAAGTCATTAGTTTGTTTTTATTTTATTGTGATCAAGATTTTATTTGAGTTTGTCAAACTTAAAGATTAAGAATTTTTGGACAATTTGGAGAAGACCTGACTGTGGTCAGAAAAAGTACAGTCTCTCTCCTGGAAAGGAGATTTTTTCCAGTGCACTTATAGGGATAGCTTACCTCTGTTGAAAATTTTAGCTTATGCAACATTCATAGCAGGAATATATGGTTAGGAATCTGCAGGTTAGACACTGAGAATGCTAAGATTCTAGCCTTAATCCTTTAGCCTTTGTATTATACTGCTGAAGCTGCTCTGCAACCCTCCAAGGCCAATACAACTTCTTGAGGTGTGATGCCCAGAACAGTGCAGTACTCCAGCTATTGTCTAATCAGACCCCTGAACAGCAGTAACATAACTTCCAAACCTTAGTATACTTGCCCTCTTGAAAGAGAGACCAACATAAAAGACTTTGCTTAGGCCGTACTTAGAGTATTGTGTTCAATTCTGGTTGCCATGTTACAGGAAGGATGTGGAGGCTTTGAAGAGAGTGCAGAACAGGTTTTCCAGGACTCTCCCTGGATTAGAGGGTATCAGAGTTGCCAACTAAGGGGGATTATTGCTCATAAAATACCTTATTAACAGCACAATATGTCTCATTAATATACAGCCTCATATCTTACCACATGTGCTAAACAAAGTAAACTCAAGAAAACCCAAAGTGAAATGATTGGTCACTTTAGCCCACTGCTTGCTCTAAAGCAGACCTGGGCATTTTATGGCCCGTAGGCCATATCCGGCCCTTTGGTTGTTCCTGTCCGGCCCACATGAGGTCAATCTTAAATTAGAACATAAATACGTTTTCATTTATGCTATGCACGCAATACAACTGTGTTGCTTTTGTTTTGAAAAGAATGCTTTTTTTATTTACGTATGGACGCACATGCGCGTGTATTTGCATGCCTGCATGAACAGCTAAAAGTAATGCTTGCTGGCCAGCCCTCAAAATGTCAGCTCACGCCAAGACAAGTTATGTCATATCCCACAAAATCACCAGAAACAGTAAACCGTTTTCTGATAGAGGGTTTATTAAAGAGTGCTTGTTGGACTCTGCAGAACTAATATGCCCGGAGGAAAAGGAGGCATTTGAGAATGTGCCCCTCTCCCGACGCACTGTAATGAGAAGGATTGGGGACATCGTGAGAAATCTGGAGCTTCAGCTGCAGCACAGAGCAGTCAACTTTGACTTTTTTTCCTTGGCTTTGGATGTGAGCTTTGATATACGTGACACAACCCAGCTACTCATCTTCGTACGTGGGATAACTATGGACTTTAAAATCACGGAGGAGCTAGCAGCCATGCAGTCAATGAAAGGAACAACAACTGGTAATGATTTGCTCACGGAGGTAAATGCATGTTTGGACACATTGGGACTAAAATGGGACCAGCTGGCGGGTGTGACAACAGATGGTTGTTCAAATCTAACGGGAAAAAATGTTGGACACTTAAAGAGAATGCAGGATAAAGTGACAGAAGTTGACCCTGAACAGAAATTGGTATTTTTGCATTGTATTATAAATCAGGAAGTGTTGTGTAAGTCAATGTTAAAAATTAATCATGTGGTTGATGTTGTAACTAAAATAGTTAACTTCATCAGGGCAAGAGCTTTGAACCACAGGCAGTTTGTTGCACTTTCGGAGGAAAATGAGACTGAACATCGTGACATAGGCTACCACACAGCTGTCAGGTGGCTCAGCCTGGCCAAAATGCTGAAAAGTGTATGGGACCTGAGAGAAGAGATTCAAGATTTCTGTGTGAAGAAAGGGAATGGCATTCCACAGCTTTCAAATGCAGACTGGATTGCAGACCTTGGTTTTGCTGTTGATGTGACTGCACTTATGAATGAACTAAACGTGAAACTGCAGTGCAAGGGCCTTTTTGCGCATGAAATGTACAACTTGGTGAAGGCTTTTATGAGAAAGTTGCAGCTT
>NC_057725.1:51293513-51299473 GCF_004010195.1 Chiloscyllium plagiosum | reverse complement strand
TTCTAGTCCTCTTTGGATCTACCTATATATGTGAACAGACATTCTCAGTGATGAAGTTCAACAAATCCAAATACAGATCCTCTATCACTGATGATCATCTCTCAGCTGTCCTTAGCATATCCACCTCAGACATTCAACCAGAATTCAGTGCACTTGTTCAAGCCCAAAACATACTGGATTTTTCTCACTAAACAAGTAAAATGAACTAAAAAACATCAAAAGCACTTATTGCTTTTTGTATAGAGTTGTTTGTTGTTTGTAATACTGAACAATAATGAAACAACTTTTCATTATTGGTTTGTGAGATTAACATGTTAAAAATAAAATGAAATACTGAAATTATTGTTTATACTGTTTATTTCTTCTATATTTGACCTACTCCACAATTTCATATCTTTATTGTAACAGAATATCCTTATTCTTTTGATTATAAGTTTCAGTGCAAAACTATATAATTTAGTACTTTTTACAATGGGAGAAAATTAATACTGAGCAGAATTATGTTCAACTTATTGTTGGTTCTGCCCTCCAACACAACTCAGGTTTCTCATGTGACCCCTTGGAAGAATTAATTGCCAATCCCTGCTCTAAAGGGACCTCTAGGCACCAACATCTCAGGGCACAATCCAGGGTGTGACGATGATAGCTTTAAGAGTTGTATATGGTTCTGTTTTTTAATAAGGAGAGGTTGAGACAGAGGTGATGAGCAGTCAGCTTCAAGCCAATAAAGTAAACAGCTTGTAAGGCCTTGGGTTTCTGTTTTAAACTGGGAACAGTAGAAGCAGCTTGAATGGGTGCGGTCAAGCTTCCACAAGACCGGGATTTGTAGTTTAGCTTTCAGGAGCAGTTATTGGGGTATTGAAGCTGGATGAGGAAGCTGTTTTCCTCTCTCTCCGTTATAGATAAAAGCTAGGGTTGTCTTCTTGCTAAAAGAAATGCATATCAGAAATCTATTTTACTGACTATTTCTTTCTTAAGGATGTTAGCATAGAACATAGAACAATACAGCACAGTACAGACTCCTCGGCCCTCAATATTGTGTCGACCTTTTAGCCTATTTTAAGATCAAACTAACCCACATGCCCTTCATTGTATTATCTTCCATGTGGGTTATCTTGGGTGGGCGGCACGGTGGTACAGTGGTTAGCACTGCTGCCTCACAGCGCCAGAGACCCGGGTTCAATTCCCGCCTCAGGCAACTGACTGTGTGGAGTTTGCATGTTCTCCCCGTGTCTGCGTGGGTTTCCTCCCACAGTCCAAAGATGTGCAGGTCAGGTGAATTGGCCATGCCCGTAGTGTTAGGTAAGGGGTAAATGTAAGGGTATGGGTGGGTTACGCTTCGGCGGGTCGGTGTGGACTTGTTGGGCCGAAGGGCCTGTTTCCACACTGTAATGTAATGTAATGTAATGTGCCTATTCAAGAGTTGCTGAAATGTCCGTAATGTATTTGACTCTACTACCAACACTGGCAGTGCATTCCACGCACTCACCATTCTCTGTGTAAAGAACCTACCTCTGACTTCTCCCCTAAACCTTGCTCTAATCACCTTAAAATTATGCCCCTTGTGATAGACATTACTGCTCTGGGAAAAAGTCTCTGGATATCCATTCTATCTATGCCTCTCATTATCTTGGACATCTCTATCAAGTCACTTCTCATTTTTTCCTTCCAATGAGAAAGGCCATAACTCCCTCAGCATTACTTCATAAGAAATGCCTTCCAGTCCAGACAGCTTCCTGGTTAATCTCCGCTGCACTCTCTAAAGCTTCCACATCCTTCCTATTATGAGGCAACCAGAACTGAACACAATATTCCAAGTGTAGTCTAACCAGGACTCTATAGAGCTGCAGCATAACCTCACGGATCTCAAACTCAATCCCCCGCTAATGAAAGCCAACACACCATACACCATCTTAATAACTCGATCAACTGGGTTGCAACTTTGAGGGATCTAAGTACACGGACCCCAAGATCCCTCTGTTCCTCCACACGGCCAAGACTCCTGCCTTTAACCCTGTATTTTGTATTCAAATTCGACCTTCCAAATTGAATCACTTCACATTTCCAGGTTGAACTACATCCCTACCACCCTCTGTCTTCTAAGGGCCAGCCAATTCTGTATCCCGACAGACAGGTTTCCCTGCATCCCATGCCTCACTTTCTGAATGAGCCTACCATGGGGAGCCTTATCAAATGCCTTGCTAAACTCCATTACACCACATCCACTGCTCTACCTTCATTAATGTGTTTTATCACATCCTCAAAGAATTCAATAAGGTTTGTGAAGCATGACCTGCCTCTCATAATGCTGTGCTGACTATCTCTAATCTTATGGTTTTCCAAGTAATCATAAATCCTGTCTCTCAAAATCCTCTCCAATAATTTGCCCACCACAGACGTAAGACTGATTGGTCTGTAGTTGTCAGGATTATCCCTTTTCCCTTTCTTGAATAAGGCAATAAATTTGTCACCCTCCAATTATCTAACACTACTCCAATGGACAGTGAGGACGCAAAGATCATCAGCAAAGACACAGCAATCTCTTCCCTCACTTCCTGTAGTAATCTTGGGTATATCCCACCTGGCCAAGGGGAATTATCTATCCTTATGTCTTTCAAAATTTCCATCACATCCTCTTTCTTAACATCAACCTGTTCGAGCATATCAGTCTGTTTCATGCTGTCCTCACAGACATCAAGGTTCCTCTCAGCATTCATTCAGGACCTCTCCTACCTCCTCCAACTCCAGGCACAAGTTCCCGTCACGACCCCTGATCAGCCATCCTCTTGTTATTCACACAAGTATAGAATATGCTATGGCATTTTATTACATTAGAAAAGAAATTTCTTCACTTCGAGGATCTATACAATCTCTGAATAAGAGGAGGCCACTCAGCCCTTTAAGCCTCCTGCACCATTCATTAAGATTGCGGCTGATCTGATTTTAACTTCAACTCCGCATTCCTGCATATCCCCCGATAATCTTTCATCCCCTCAGTCATTGAGGAATTAACTGCCTCGACCTGAAAAATATTTAAAGGCTCTGCATCCACTGCCTTTTTGCGAGATGGAATTCCAAAATCTCAGCCTTCTGAGAGAGAGAGGTCTCTGTCTGAAATGGGCTACCCCTCATTTTTAGACTATGGCCTTTAGTTCTAGATTATCCTGCAAGAGGAACTGTCATTCTGATCCAAGAGTGCTGTGCCAGCTCAGGAGGGAGCATGGAAATGAAGAAAATCTGACAATGGCATCACCCGGTATAGGGATAGCATGCGTCTTCCATTCATGTGTGTGGGATCTTGCCATGCATTGATTGGCTGTTTGCCACGTCGGGAATAATACTCCATCTTTCATTGATGTGTGTGGGATCTTGCTGTGCACTATTTGTCTGTTTGACATGTCTGGGATGGTGTTCCATCTTCCTTTGATGTTCCTGGGGTCTTGCTATACACGAGGAGAAAGTGAGCACTGCAGATGCTGGAGACCAGAGTTGAAAAGTGTGGTGCTGGAAAAGCGCAGCAGGCCAGGCAGCATCCGAGGAGCGGGAGGGTCGCGTTTCGGGCATGAGCCCTTCAGGAATGAAGAAGGGCTCATTCTTGGAGAGGGGCTTGTGCCCGAGGCGTCGATTTTCCTGCTCCTCGGATGCTACCTGGCCTGGCTATTTTGCCACGTCGGAGAGAGTGTTCTGCCTTCCATTGATGTTTGTGGGAGCTTGCTGTGCACTGTTTGGCTGTCTGCCACACACTGTACACTCCAGTAGTGACAACATGGCAGCATTCCATTGGCTGGAAAGGTTGTGAAAGGCACTATGCAAGTGAAAGTTGACTGGCCGCTTTTTCATGAGCTGAATGGTGGTACTTCTAAAGGGTGTGTGTGTGTGTGTGTGTGTGTGAGCGAGCGAGCGAGACAGGCAGAACTTGGCGAGGGGAAGAGGGGAGGTGCTAGGACAAGAAGGGGCATGTGAAGAGCATTGAGAAAAAGGCTTCATTTACATTCAGCAGACAACTTCAATCCAGCCGCACGCAGCCTGACTAAAAGGCTTTGAAAGCAGGAAAGGTAACTTTTTGATCAAGTGCATTCACCTCATGTGCTCCTGCGCTGACATCTGAGCAATTATGTGGGGGCACGTTTGAAAGTGAATAACTGGTGATGTTGTCGAGATGACTGAACAAGGACAGTGTTGTCCACTCTCTGAGGCAAATTGAGAAATTCCAATATGGCTGACTGCCCATTTCTCATTAGTAAGTAAACAATGAGTAGTAAGCACTGTCTTCACATTTACATAGTGTAGGCATGGGGAAATCTAACCTTCAGCAAAATGAAGAGAGGGAAAGCAGAGTGTCAGAGCACATTTTATTTTCTTGTGCAAGGCATTTTAAAAACACGATTGGTAGGAATAGGCCATTCGGTCCTTTGAATCTGTCCTGTCATTCAGTGCAATCACTTTGAACTCCCAATTAAATTCCTTTTCCCACCCTGTCCCCCATCAGATGTAGGAGCAGAAATAGGCCATTTGGCCCATCGAGTGTGCTCTACCAGTCAATGATATCATGCCTAATCTGATCATCCTCAACTCCACTTCCCTGCCTTTTTCTGGGTGGTACGGTGGCACACTGGTTAGCACTATTGCCTCACAGGACCCAGGTTCGATTCCAGCCTCCAGCGACTGTGCAAACTCCACACAGACATTCTCCCTGTATCTGCGTGGGTTTCCTCCGGGTGCTCCGGCTTCCTCCCACAATCCAAAACCATGTGCAGGTCAGGTGAATTGGCCATGCTAAATTGCCCATAGTGTTAGGTGTATTCAAAATATTCAAAAGATCCCACTTATACAGGCTATTGAGGAAGCAAGTTCCAAAGACTCTCGAACCTCTGAAAGAAATATTTCACCTTACTTCCATCCTAAATGGGCAATGCCCCATTTTAAAAAATATGATGGTAACTGTCTGTATGGTGTTTGCACGTTCTCCCCCAGTCTGCATGGGTCTCCCCCAGGGGCTCTGGTTTCCTTCCACAATCCAAACGTGCAGGTCAGTTGGATTGGCCATGCTAAATCGTCCAGGGATATGCAAACTTGGTGGATTAGCTGTGGGAAATGCAGGGTTACAGGAATGGTGGGGGGTGGTCTGGGTGGATGCTTTCCAGAAGGTCGACGTGAACTCGATGGGCTGAATGGCGTGCCTCCACACTATCAGGATTTTGATTCCCTATAACTCTTGATTCTCTGACTGAGAAGTGATTGCTGGACCTCTTGCTGAGATACTTGTATCATCGATAGTCACAGGTGACGTGCCGGAAGACTGGAGGTTGCAAACGTGGTGCCACTGTTTAGGAAGGGCGGTAAAGACAAACCAGGGAACTATAGACCGGTGAGCCTGACCTCAGTGGTGGGCAACTTGTTGGAGGGAATCCTGAGGGACAGGATGTACATGTATTTGGAAAGGCAAGGACTGATTAGGGATAGTCAACATGGCTTTGTGCGGGGGAAATCATGTCTCACAAACTTGATTGAGTTTTTTGAAGAAGTAACAAAGAAGATTGATGAGGGCAGAGCAGTAAATGTGATCTATAGGTCAGTGGGCTGAGGGGTGGCAGATGGAGTTTAATTCAGATAAATGCGAGGTGCTGCATTTTGGGAAAGGAAATCTTTGCAGGACTTATACACTTAATGGTAAGGACCTAGGGAGTGTTGCTGTCAAAGAGACCTTGGAGTGCAGGTTCATAGCTCCTTGAAAGTGGAGTCGCAGATAGATAGGATAGTGAAGAAGGCGTTTGGTATGCTTTCCTTTATTGGTCAGAGTATTAAGTACAGGAGTTGGGAGGTCATGTTGTGGCTGTACAGGACATTGGTTAGGCCACTGTTGGAATATTGTGTGCAATTCTGGTCTCCTTCCTATCGGAAAGATGTTGTGAAACTTGAAAGGATTCAGAAAAGATTTACAAGGATGTTGCCAGAGTTGG
>NC_057725.1:51283531-51293402 GCF_004010195.1 Chiloscyllium plagiosum | reverse complement strand
GCTGCCAGAGGAAGTGGTGGAGGCTGGTACAATTGCAACATTTAAGAGGCATTTGGATGGGTATATGAATAGGAAGGGTTTGGAGGGGCATGGGCTGGGTACTGGCAGGTGGGACTAGATTGGGTTGGGATATCTGGTCAGCATGGACGGGTTGGACCGAAGGGTCTGTTTCCATGCTGTACATCTCTATGACTCTATGACTGGTTTATTATTTTGATGGAGTTACGGTTAAGACAATTCTTTTATTTTTATTTTGCCTGTACTTTAACTGTAATGTATGAATAAAGTGTATTTTGCTTCAAGCCTCATAGTTTGACCAAGCAAATTGCAACTGGAATACAACATTGGCACTTAGCTGTAAAATAAGTAAAAGTTAGGGTTCAGGCTATCTCCTTGACATGTTTTGAGAGAGAGTTTGGTCTAATCTATGACAATGGGTTCTGGTCAAATCCATTTTAAATCCACAGATATTGGCTTCAGACTTACGTCAGTCAGTATGAACCCTCATGGCATACCTCATATTCACTTCCAGTATGCTTTTGCACTTCCATGCTGCAGTTCAGTGTGAAACAGCAGTTCTTGTTGTAATGCTGCAGCCAAGGCACTAAATGCTTAGGAACACACATTCAACTGAACCAGACTGCATCTCTTAGCTGTTAGCTTCCTCTGCAGTGCTCACTCACTTGAAGCAAACCCGGATGTTCGTAGTATTCCTGCTGTGCTTTCCCTTTTTGCACTTTAAGCTCTCATTTTTATAATAATCTCTTTTTGGAATCTTATCAAATACCTTCTGGAAAATTATTTGGCTACTATCTGTACATACTCAAAGTTTGTGAGAAGATTTGTAGCTCGGGTGCTCGTTGCTGTGGTTCTGTTCGCCGAGCTGGAAGCTTTTGTTGCAAACGTTTCGTCCCCTGGCTAGGCGACATCATCAGTGCTTGGGAGCCTCCTGCGAAGCGCTTCTTTGATGTTTCCTCCGGTATTTATAGTGGTCTGTCCCTGCCGCTTCCGGTTGTCAGTTTCAGCTGTCCGCTGTAGTGGTTGGTATATTGGGTCCAGGTCGATGTGTTTGTTGATGGAGTTTGTGGATGAATGCCATGCCTCTAGGAATTCCCTGGCTGTTCTCTGACTGGCTTGCCCTATGATATAGTGTTGTCCCAGTCAAATTCATGTTGCTTGTCGTCTGCATGTGTGGCTACTAGCGATAGCTGGTCGTGTCGTTTCGTGGCTAGTTGTAGAGCAAAACTAATGTAGTGTACAAAATCCCATGCAAGGACTGCACAAAACACTATATAGGACAAACAGGAAGACAGCTAACGATCCGCATCCACGAACATCAACTAGCCACGAACATCAACTGGACCCAATATACCGGCCACTACAGCGGACAGCTGAAACTGACAACCAGAAGCGGCAGGGACAGGCCACTATAAATGCCGGAGGAAACACCACAGAAGCGCTTCACAGGAGGCTCCCAAGCACTGAGGATGTCACCTAGACAGGGGACAAAACGTTTGCAACAAAAACTTCCAGCTCGGCGAACAGAACCACAGCATCTGTACATACTTCCATCTACAATGCTAGTAATGTTCTTGAAAATCTAGCTAGATTGGTTAGACGGTGACTTACCCATTACTTATCCATGTTGATTCTGTTTGATCAGATTTTTGTTCACATACTGAGTGGCTCTGCCCAGATGACAGATTCCAGTCATTTTCCCACAAAGGAGTTGGACTGAATTATTGTGTCAACTGGTTTCTCCAACACACACCTCCGACATGACATTTGCAATTTTTCAATCCAAGTATACATTTCTTATAGACAACACATAATTCAAAGTTTGTGCGAAGATTTGTAGCTCGGGTGCTCGTTGCTGTGGTTCTGTTCGCCGAGCTGGAAGTTTTTGTTGCAAACGTTTCGTCCCCTGGCTAGGCGACATCATCAGTGCTTGGGAGCCTCCTGCGAAGCGCTTCTTTGATGTTTCCTCCGGTATTTATAGTGGTCTGTCCCTGCCGCTTCCGGTTGTCAGTTTCAGCTGTCCGCTGTAGTGGTTGGTATATTGGGTCCAGGTCGATGTGTTTGTTGATGGAGTTTGTGGATGAATGCCATGCCTCTAGGAATTCCCTGGCTGTTCTCTGACTGGCTTGCCCTATGATATAGTGTTGTTCCAGTCAAATTCATGTTGCTTGTTGTCTGCGTGTGTGGCTACTAAGGATAGCTGGTCATGTCGTTTCGTGGCTAGTTGATGGAACAGAACCACAGCAACAACACATAATATAGAAAATCTAAGGGTGCGGGCGAGAAATAAACAAGGTCTTTTCCCTGGGAGGAGGGAGTCCAGAACTAGACCGCTTGGGTCTGGGGTGAAAGGGAAAAGATTTAAAAGGAACCTAAAGGGCAAGTTTTTCACGCAGAGGGTGGTGTGTGTATGGAATGAGTTGCCAGAGAAAGTGGTGGAGGCTGGTACAATTGGTACACTTAAAGGGCATCTGGATGGGTATATGAATAGGAAAGGTTTAGAGGAATATGGGCTAAGTGCTGGCAATTGGGACTAGATTAATTTAGGATACCTGGTTGGCATGGACAAGTTGAACTGAAGGGTCTGTTTCCGTGCTGTACTCTATGATTCTATGACTGAGATGAGGAGAAATTTCTTCACTCAGAGAATGGTGAGCCTGTGGAATTCTCTGCCACAGAAAGCAGTTGAAGCCAAAACATTGTTTTGTTTTCAAGAAGGAGTTGGATATAGTTAGATATTGATATATAAAGGGATCAAGAACTATGGAGAAAAAGCAGGAACAGGATACTGAGCTGGATAAGCAGCCATGATCATGTTGAATGAGTGCACATGCTCAATGGGTCGAATGGGCTACTTGTAATACAATTTTCTATGAAAGATAATTGCTAACTTACAGGGGATAAAATCCTTGGTTGGGATGGAGTCAATCCATACATTATAAAAGAAGTTAAGGAAGTAATAGTAGAAGCACTATTATGTATATATAGCAGGTAATTAGAAAGGAAAAAATCCCTGTGGACTTGTAGACAGCCAATGTTATTCTTATATTTGAAAAGGGAGATGGAACAGATCCAGAAAGCTGTAGACAAATTAGCTCAATATCAGTGTAGGGAGGATTGTTGAATCTAACTCAAAGATGTGATAGAAATATATTTTAGAAAATGAACATTTTACAATGGTGAGCATGAATTTCAAAATGGGAAGACGTGTCTGAACAACTGCATTGACTTCTTGGAGAAATAACAGAAAGAGTAGACAAGTAGATATAAGGAGGTTTCCAAAAGCCTAAGAACAAGGAGCTGCATTGTTGAATGATGACTAAATTCAGAGCATGTGGATTCAGGGACAGGCAGGAGAATGGGTCGTAAGCTGACTGAAAAATAGAGAGTTGAGATTGGAAGTAACAATTCTGTTTGGCTACCGATGAAAATGGTGTTCCATTAGGATTAGTGCTCAGACCATTGTGGTTCACAATTATGTTAATACTTTGGACACAGGAATCAAAAGCAGTCTATACAAAATTGGGGATGTAATCAGATAAATTCAATAAAATACAAGTACCAAGATTTATTGCTAAAGAAGAGAATTGAACAGCAAAGAGGTTAATAGCTTCACTCTTGTGTTGGGTGTGTAGAGTCAGGAAATCTCCTGGCTCACTATGTCAGCCTCAATGGTGAGGGTTGGAGAGATGTAGAATTGAATTGGGCCTGCCATCTCTGGGCAGAAGGTTACCACAGGGCTGCATCATGTCGAGGCACGCAGATCATGAAGCCATCTGGGTTTTCTGGAACTTCATTCTAGTTGTTTTCTTAACCATCGGGCCCTCTAAGCTCCACCCATCAGCCCCCTACAACCCTCTACCCACTCACTATGCTTCTTCATGTGAATTCATGCTAACCATTCCTTCTCCCCACCCTAATGCCGATTATAGCACCTAAGTCCATTTAGTGTCATCTTGTGCCAAACTATGCCTGCATCCATTCCCATGGCCATTAATGCTCCTATGCTGACATACAGACAACTCATGTTCCCCATCCAGCACTCTTTGCCCTTACGTCTTTCCTGACAACTCACCAGTATTCATCAAGAGTAAACCCCAGGGACAATGTCATGATAAAATTAAATAAAAGTCTAAATATCTATTACAAATTATGAAGTTCACAGTATAAAAAGTCACGTCATGAAAGCCCATTCAAAGTATTTAAGTTGCCTCAAGTACCTAATCACTGATAAAATCAAACAGACTTGTGTTTGTTCTTCTACATCAAAGATAGCAATCTTTTAATAACCTCCTTGAGCCATCAAACTGTGAATTTACAACCCCTGCTGTGATGATAGGTTGTGGAATGCAATCAAAGTGTAACAATGCTGTAATGATTGTACTTTAAGGTTATATCAATAGACAGCATTAGAAACTGCTGTCACAGATTGTTTTTCAACTCAGGTTTGGTTACGCAGTTCCCATATTTTACTTTTAAAGTACAAGCTGCTTAAATAGCTTGACAGTTCTGCATAGATTATCTGCCCTTCACAAGCAATTAAATCTACTCTTTTAAAAAAATCATGATTCACACATGATGGGTTAAGATCCCAGTAAAAATGAAGTTTGTTTGAACTTAGCACCTGAACTGGCCCTGAGGAGTTCAGGTTCCCCTCAGATGTCCATCATCCCCCTTCATCAACCAACCACCACCACCACTATCACCCTTCAAACATACAAAATAGGATATGAGCTGGTTTTCTGGATGTTCCTACCTATTTTTTAAAAGTCCATACAATCTGTGACACATTACAAACCTCTAGGCTGTTATATGAATCTTTGCTTTGACTGCCTTTAGAATATTGCTCGCAGTTCTAGTCACATTATAAGAAAAAGGATACAGGTGGTTTGGAGAAGATTCACCAAAACAAAAAGTCAAAGCTGAATAAATATACTTGTCAGAAATTACTAAACAGACTGGCCTGTTGAGGTTCTTCTGGAAATCAGAACGCTGAGGAGTGACCTGATGAGTTCTTTAAGGTACTGAAAGCATTTGATAAGCTAGACATAGGAAAAAATAGTTCCACATGAATGGGATCCCAAAACTAGAATTCATAAATATAAGATAAAATGGAGAACGGAGGCAAATTTGCTTTACCAAAGAGTGGAAAGAATATTGAGCTTGCCACCAGGAGGACCAGTTGATGCAAATGCTATAGATGCATTTGAGAGAAACCTGAAATGTACATGAAATAAAAGAAATAGAAGGCTATGTTGGTCAGATTAGGTGAAGGAAGGTGGGAGGAAGTATTTAATTCTCTTCATAGAGCAAATAGGCTGAGCACATACTGTAGGGTCTTTGAAACCATGCAGAGAATGTCATCAAATTGTAATTCATGCATTTCGAATTTCTTAATTTGTCTTTTTTTATATAGCTGGGGTGGAAATCACCCTGCAGTAGGATTACGGTTAGATTTTGAGATCTGTTCACTTTGACTTCCATTATCTTCTCTACTGCCATTTTAATTAGTCTCCTCACATTTCCACATAGTCTATTTTTGTCAGAAAACTTAGGTACGTTACTCTCCACATCGTCATTTCACTCATTAATATAGATTGTAAATAGCAGAAATTCTAGCACTGATCCTTGAGACACTCTACTCTAGTCATGGCTTGCCAACTTGAAAATGTCCCATTTATGCCTTGTCTTTATTTAATGTCTGTTAATCTATCATCTGTCCATACCAATATGTTACCACAGCAACATGAGCTCTGCTCTTGCCTATTAACCTTTCATGTGACACCGTACTGAGTATATTTTGGATAGCTCAGTATACTACTGGAACTTCAAAGATATATTGACAAGTTAATGAAGTGGACAGATAGGTGACAGATGAATTTCCATGTGGAGATATGTAAAGTGATACATTTCAGTAGAAGGAACATGGGGAAGCAGTCTAAAAGGTGAGCAGGAATATAGAGACCTGGGTATATATGCGCTTAAGCTATTAAAGGCAAGACAGGTAGAGAGAGCAGATAATAAAACATGCAGTATTCTAAGTTTCATTAATAGTGGCATAAAGTACAAAAGCAGGGTGTTGTGTTGAACTTATGTAAGATACTGGTTAGATTTCAGCTCAAGTATTGTGTACAGTTCTGGGTGTCACACTGGAGGAAGGATATGAATGTATTAGACAGAGTATTGAAGATTGGTTCCAACAATGAGAAACTTCAGTTATCAGGATAGATTGGAGAAATTGTGATTGTTTTCCTTGGAGAAAGCAGGGCCAAGGCCATGTCTTCAAAATCATGTGAGTTCTGGTCAGGGTGGATAGGGCGAAATTATTCTTCTCATAAGAGATTTGAGAAACAGAGGCACAGATTTAAGGTGTTTTGACAAAAAAGCAAATGCAAATTTCAAACAGGAAATGTTTAGGATCTGGAATGCACTGCCTGAGAAGTGATGGAGGCAGGTTCAATTGAGTCATGGAATAGAGTATTAGATGACTTTTTTTAAAAAAATGTACAGAGTTATGAGAAAAGGCAGGAGATTGACACAAACTCAAAATGCTCAGACAGCCAGTGCAGACACAATGGGCAAAATGGCCTCCTTCATCACCCTAACAATTCTGTGCTTTTGGGTCGCCCTGGAGCAATGTGTGATCTTGTCCTGGACCTGCATGAAAGAAAGAAGTATTATATCATTGCTTGTGCTGCAATTTGAGTAATTTCCATAGCATAGCTTGAGTTATGTGAAGGCAACAAGAGGACGTAAGGCTAACATCATGTGTGATGGAGTTTGCAAATGTTCGATATTTTGATTTTTGTGTATTTTGTTTCTGCCTTTTGATTAAATTACACATTGTCATTTTCTCATTGAAGTCTCTCCATACCAAAGCTCACTTTCAGCTCACAGGTCTGGATACGTTTTAAACCAGAAGCTGTATCCCATCTCACAGTTACTTTGTCCTGACCTTGACAGCAATAGCAGGTTCTTCACTGATGTGTTGAGAACAGTAATTACTGTGTCCTTGCTGGCATTGCAATGTTACAGAATTCTGAATCAGGTAGTTTCAGTCATCATCCATATCGCCACTAACACCAGGAGAAACAGGTAGCCATCCAGAATGCCAATCAGTTTTGGGTCTTCTGATGTTGGGCACATCCATGCCATGGTTGAAAACATAGATGCTTTCAAATGTTTTGCCAGTGATCAGATCAATGTCCACCAAATGAACCTGGATACTGATGAGAGCTGTTGGATGAATGACAGTGTGGTGCACTGAACAGTGGAAAAGGCTTGTTTTAGTAAGTATGAGATGTCATTTCAGTATGCACTCATTCACACATGTATGATCATTAAAGTTCTTGCCAGTTTCCCAGACCTATATCATTGGCATTTATCTTCCTGCCACATGCTTCCACTTCCCTCATGCTATGAAGAGCCTCCTCCTACAGAAACATGGTCATTCTCCTGGTCTTTACTGCTTTTAAGGCAATGTCACAAAATCTAGGAGTCTAATGGGTCATTTTTCACTGCTCACTTGCTGTTCACCTTCAGTTCAGTAGCACAGCTTTCGTTTGAGATTGACAGTCTGTCTGTAAGAGTTTGAGGCTACTGCAACACATGCAAGTCTTGTACATTGTTCAATTCCCCCCCCATCTTTGTGCGGATAGTCAGCCCCACATTACAATCATTGTAATGAGATGTCTCACAATATTCCTCCCATAGAACCAGCATAAACAAGTTACAGCTCTCAGTCTCCACATCCAAGACCATGAAAATTCTATTTTCTGCCCAGTTTGTCCAATTGGAGCACACTTACTGTGTTTCATTCATCCTTCCTCTCAACAGTTATACAAACCCCCATTTTTGTCACGAGCAACAGGATCTATGTAAACAATCCTTACCAGGGTCTTGAATCCTTTAATACTCCTCAGTTCATGTACCTGAACACACACTTTATTTGTCAATGCACTGAATACAAGCGCAAGAAGGTGATGATGGTTGTGAACCCTGAAAAGTACAATGTCCTGTTTCACTGGCTTAGAGGCAGTGGGAATTCGAGAGTTAAAGGACCCCTTTTGGAATGATTCTCCATGTATTCGACTGTATGCCTGTCCAGTGGCAGGCAGAGACCACAGATCACAGCAGGGGTCTGGCTGCCCCTGAATTACCAAAGCTGTCTGGAGTCACATGCATGTATTTCGCTCTCGGCGCCCAGCGAAGATACTTGCTTTTTGAATAGGACTCTCAGCCCTGAACTGACATCCCATTAACTGCCGCCTGTTTCCATTCACATACTTCCTTGCCAGTTAAGAAAAGTATGTGAAGACTAACCACACTACTGAATCTAAAACCTATTATTTACCCCTTTATCAATTAGCATGAGATTGAGAATAGTACAATTACAAGTTTCGGTGAACAGTTTAATATTATCACAGGAGGGCAGCGATTTCCAGCTATCGTGAGATTGTTAACGAGCTTTGTTTTCTGCCCTGTGATGTCAGAATTCTTTGTATCAATTATACTCGAACAAGATATAAAAAATGCTATTTACCCGTAATGTTCAGAGCTTCAGCAGGAAATGCCTCCACAAACAGGCTGTTTTGGCGGCACTCGGGATCTCTCCTGCGGTTTTCAGAAATGAAGTGTCTGAGGCTGGTGTCATCCGAAATTTACGTTAACAAAGCTTTTGATGCAGCTGGACAGAATGTTAGTTGTGCTACAGCTGGAGTACTGTTTGCAGTTCTGGTCACAACCACAGTAGAAAGAATATGGTTACACTAGTGATAGTCTGGGGTGTTTTCTTAGAGAGAGAAGGCTGAACTGGGAGCTGCTTCACGTGTGCAAAGTTATGAGGAGCATAGTCAGGGTATTTTACCCCTTAGTAGAGGAGTCAATTATCAGGGGATGACTTTTGTAGTAAGGAACAGGAGGGATAGAATGGATTTAAGAAAATATTTTTCATCCAGAGAGTTATATGTTCTTGAACTTACTGCCTTAAAGGGTGATAGAAGTGGGTTCCCATTAGGTTTTTAAGAGACATTTAGATGAGCACTTGAATTGCCAGAGTGTACAAGGCTATGAGCCAAGTGCTGGAAATAAATGGGTGTTTGATGACCAGCATTGGCATAATGGGCCAAAGAGTCACTTTCAACTTCTTGTTATTTATTCACTCATGGGGCAGGGACATTTCTGGCTGGGCCAGCATTTGTTGCCTTTGAGAAGGTGGTGTTGAACTACCTTCTTGAATTACTGCAGTCCACCTTTTGTGGGTTGTCCCATTGTGCCACGAGGCAGGGAATTCAAGTACAGTGAAGGAAGGACCCGTCAGGCAGGGAGGAAAGGGTCGTGTGAGGGAGCCGTGGTTTAATAAGGAATTGGAATCCCTTGTTAAATGGAAGAGGGCGGTGTATGTAAAGATGAGGCGTGAAGGTTCAATTGGGGCGATTGAGAGTTATAAGGTAGCCAGGAAGGACCTGAAGAGAGAGCTAAGAGCAGCAAGGAGGGGGCATGAAAGGTCCTTAGTTGGTAGGATTAGGGAAATCCCTAAGGCTTTCTATAGGTATGTCAGGAATAAAAGAATGACTAGGGTAGGAATAGGTCCAGTCAAGGATAGTAGTGGGAAGTTGCGTGTGGAGGCTGAAGAGATCAGGGAGACACTGAATGAATACTTTTCGTCAGGAACAGGATATTGTTGCCGATGTGAATACTGAGTCACAATTAAGCAGAATGGATGGCGTTGAGGTATGTAGAGAAGAGGTGTTGGAAATCCTGGAAAAGGTGAAAATAGATAAGTCGCCTGCGCCTGATGGCATTTATCCTAGGATTCTCAGGGAAGCAAGGGAGGAGATTGCAGAGCCAATGG
>NC_057725.1:51261295-51282617 GCF_004010195.1 Chiloscyllium plagiosum | reverse complement strand
GGGGGTTAGGTATAGGACAGATGTTAGGGGTAGGTTCTTTACTCAGCGAGTCGTGAGTTCATGGAATGCCCTGCCAGTAGCAGTGGTGGACTCTCCCTCATTATGGGCATTTAAGCGGGCATTGGATAGGCATATGGAGGATAGTGGGCTAGTGTAGGTTAGGTGGGCTCGGATCGGCGCAACATCGAGGGCCGAAGGGCCTGTACTGCGCTGTATTCTTCTATGTTCTATGTTCTATGAATAGCAACATATTTCAAAATCAGAATGGTGAGAGGCTTGGAGGCAAATTTTCAGGCACTGGTGTTCCCATGTACCTGCTGCCCTTGTCCTTTTAGACTAAGTGGTCATGGGTTTGGAAGGTGCTGTCTGAGGATCTTTGGTGAATTTCAACAATGCATCTTGTACGTAGTACACACTGCTGCCACTGAGTGTCAGTGATGGACGGAGTTGATACTCCTACATGTGGTGCCAAATCAAGTGGCCTGCTTTGTCTTGGATCGCGTCATACTTCTTGAGTGTTGTTGGAACTGCACCCAACCAGGCAAATATACAGTGTTCCATCAAAACCCTGACTTGTGCCTTTTAAATGATGGGTAGGCTTTGGGAAGTGAGGAGGTGAGTTACTCGCCACAGAAATCCTAATCTCTGACCTACTCTTGTAGCCATGATTTATGTGCAGTCCAGTTGAGTTTCTAGTCATTAGTGAGGCCCCAGGAAGTTAATGGTGCGGTATTAGTAATGGTAACATGGCTGAATGTCAAGGGGCTGTGGCTAAATTGTCTCTGATTGGAGATGGTCAATGCCTGGCATTTGTGTGGGATATATGTTACTTTCCACTTGTCAGCCCAAAGCTGGATATTGTCTGGGTCTTGTTACATTTGAATATGGACTGTTTCAGTAGCTGAGGGATCATGAATAATGATAAACATTGTGCAATTATCAGCAAACATCCCCACTTCTGGTCCTATGATGGAAAGAAGATGGCTGCAGATGCTAGGGCCCAGGACACTACCCTGAGGAACTCCTGCAGCGAGTCCTGGAGCTGAGCTAACTGACCTCCAACAACCATGTGTCAGGTATGACTCCAACCAGCAGAGAGTTTTCCCCCAGGTATCCGTTGAGTCCAGTTTTGCTAGGTCTCCTTGATGCATATTCTCGGTAAAATGCAGCCTTGATGTCAAGGGCTCTCACTCTCACCTCACCTCTGGAATTCAGCTCATTTGTCCATGCCTGAATAAAGGCTATAATGAAGACAAAAGCTGACTGTCCATGGAGGAACTCAAACTGGGCATCATTGAGCAGGTTATTGCTGAGCAGGTGCTGCTTGATAGCACCTATCACTTTACTGAAGATCGAGAGTAAACTGATGGAACGGTAATTAGCCGTGTTGAAGTTTTCCTACTTTTTGTGTGCAGGACATACCTCAGCAATTTTCCACATGGACAGTGTTGTAACTGCACTGCAACAGCGTGCTGGGAGTGCAAACATTTCTGGAGAACAAGACTTTATTACTGTTGACGGAACGGTGTCAGGGTCCATAGTCTTTGCAGTATTCAGTGCCTCCAACCATTTCTTGATATCACATGGATTAAATCGAATTGGCTAAAGACTGGTATATGGACAGAACATACACTCAGCATTTCTGGCTGAAGATTGCTGGAAATGCTTCAGCCTTATCTTTTGCATTAATGTGTTAGCAGTTCCATCACTAAGGATGGGAATACTAGTGGAGCTTCTCCTCCAGTGAGTTGTTAAATTTTCCACCAGCATTCACAATTGAATGTGGCAAGACTGCAGAGCTTACATCTGATCCATTTGTTGTAGGAATAATTAGCAATATCACTTACTGCTTATGCAAGTAGGCCTACTTGGGAGCTTCAGCAGGGTTGCCACGTTATTTTTCGGTATACCTTGTTCTGATCCTGGCATGCCCTCCTGCATTGTACCAGGGTTGATCCCCTGGTTTGATGGTAATGGTTGAGTGAGGGATATGCCATGAGGTTACAGATTGTGCTGGAGTATGATTCTGCTCCTGTTAATGGTCCACAGTGCCTCATGAATGCTCAGTCTTGAGTAGCTAGATCTTTTTGATTACTATCCCATTTAGTACGGTGGTAGTGTCACACAAAATGATGGAGGGTATTTACAATGGAAGGCAGGACTTCATCTCCACAATGATAGTGTGGTGGTCACTCTTACCAATATTGTCATGGACAGATGTGTCTGCAGCCAACAGATTGGTAAGAATGAGGTCAAGTATATTTTTCCCTTTTGTTGGTTCCCTCACCACTTGCTGTAGACCCAGTAGTGTTGCTGCCAAGCTACTCTGGTGGTGGACATTGGAATTCCCCACCCAGAGTACATCTTTGCCCCCTTGTCACCCTCAGTACTTCTTCCAAGTGTTCATCAATGTGGCAGAGCACAGATTCATCAACAGAGTAATCAGCAGGAGGTTTCCTTGCCCAAGTTAACCTGAAGCCATGAGCTTCATCAAATCTAGAGTCAATGATAAAACTCCCAGTGAAACTCCCTCCAAATTGTATACAAGTATGCTGCTACTTCTGTTGGATCTGTTTTGCCAGTGGGATGGGGAATATCCAGGGATGGTAATGATCATGTTTGGGACAGTATGTCAGATATTGTTTTGCGAGTATGACTATGTCATGCTGCTGCTTGACTAGTCTGTGAGACAGCTCTCCTGCTTTTGGCACTATCTCCCGGATGTTACTAAGGAGGACTTTACAGTGTCATCAAGGTTGTAAAAACTCTATGACTTTCTTCCAAATACTGTAAATGTATCTTTCATCAATACCGGTTTTCATCTCCTTGGTTAATATTTCTGTCCTTTCTAAACAACCAATGGCCTGAAATATTTAGGTCTCATATTATTATTTTATATTAAGTGGCCCTTAAACCACTATATCAGTTAATATTAAATTATGGGTTATTAATTGTTGCTTATCTTTCACTACATCGGCTTCTTTCTTTACTCCAGCTTTCTCAACTGTAATGGTCAGGAACCTCTTTTGCGATCATTGCCATGCTAAGAAAACTCATTAACACCCCATCTCACTGGAATTATGTTCACAGGCACCATCTTGTTTGGCAGAAACAAGAAAAACATGTGTCTATAAACAAACCATATACTATATGAGGCTTGTAAAAGCAAAATGCTGCAGATGCTTGAAATCTGAAACAAAGACCAAGAATTCTAAAGAAACTCAATGGGTCTAGTAGCATTTGTGAAGAGAAAACCTAATATATTAAATCTGATATAACTTTCTCAGAACAAAAAAAATTCATATCAGACTCAAAACGTTAACTGTTTCTCTTTTCATAGACCTGCTGAGATTCTTCTGCATTCTCTGTATTTGTTGTCTATGAGGCATGTATCTGGTAGGGTAGACTTCTTTCTGGAATCTCTGGTGAGTACAAAATTCTTCAGTGCCATGGGCTCTTCAAAACTGTTACAGAATAAGAAATGCAGATTGTCAGGTCAATCCAGATCTTAAAAGTCTCATTCATAGCCATTCTTACAAGGCTTTGTTGTTGTCTGTTGGTTACAGTGTAAGAGAGACAGATTTTTTCAGCTCACCCAGCCTTCCCAAGCAAGGCAGCCACATTAGCTAATGCTGACTGAGGCAGACAAGAGGAGTTCAACTGATTAGTGTCTCATTGGAAAACTTACAGTCGGAGATGGGAAGCTTGTTTGGGATACCAGAAGAGGTATGTAATTGGGAAACAGAGGTGAGGGTGACACTGAGACAGGAAATGGGGACAGAGCAGGATAGGAGCTGCATATTGAGAATGGGGAGCACACATGGGTAATGAAGAGTGCTGGTGAGAACAAAGGAGCAGATGAAATGAATAAGGGGCAGTGCGAACCTAAGGATGGACATAGGGAGTTGGTTGGATATGGACTTAGAGGTCAGATCAGGAAGGTGGACTAAATAGTCACACAGGGAGATTGAAGCATGACATGAGAGGAACCAGACAGAAGGAGAAGCCCATCTGCAGTGATGGCTGAAGAGTGTAGATTTGAGGAGAAAGATTGAGGGTGAGGGAATTGAAAGAAAAAAATGGCAAGATTCACTGTTCTCTTCAGGCCAGTCAAAAACACGTGAGGCCTGAGATCTGTTTGCATATGTTCCTGTGCAGCTCAAACACTCAAAAATGAGTGAATTGAAGCAGAAGATGAAAACAAAAATGATTGTGTGAGCACTCATTTAAGCACTAAAATGAAACTCTCACTGCAGTATGAAGGTTAACAAGTTCCAGAGATTCATAATGTATCAACAACCAATGACCTTCAGTCATTTCCAGAATGCATTGATCTCTGACCTGAAGGACAACTCACACAATATTGGCAATGGAGGGGCTATTGGGTTATCTGAAGCTGTGTAGCTAGCCTGAATATCTGAATCTTTGGGATTGGGATGAAGCCCCTATACAAGCTCTTGATACCCACAAAGGAATAAAGAAGACCACCAGCAGTCAGACTGAGCTGTGTGACACATGTATGGAATCTCAAGGATTTACCCTCCTTGTACAGGGCTAAATGCGGGAGAGGATTAGCAGTCCTAGGTCATGCAGGATGACAGCAGGGCAGGCTTTTACTTAAGATGCGAGCAGCCCGAATAGGACCCAAAGGTTAGATTGACTAAAACAAGCCCTTAAAAGAAAACTAAACATCTCCATCCTGCTGTTTGTTCATAAATCCTTACTTCAATGTGAAAACTTTGGCCTGCTAAGCCCAGCAGCTATATTGGCTTGGTTGCCCCTAAGGAAGAAAGACAAAGGAAAGCTCACAGCAACATCAACATGAGCTATTTCCTTCAGGAAGATCTGCAGCTGAGCAGTTTGGGAGACAGGGCTGTGCCTGGGGCACTGAAGGCCACGGTGATATTGAACTTCCCCATCACTGGCTCCTTTCAAACTGGAACTGGAAGTTGTGTGGTATCTCTCCAATAAGCGATCTACAAGTGCATTTGTGAGCTCTAATGCCAAGCTACCCAAGCTGCCAGATCTGCAACCAATGCTGGCACCCCTCAGGTCTGAAGGTCCAGTGACTCCATGCATGTGACACTCAGAGCTCGCTGGACCTACCCAACTGGGCGACTAAACAGGAAGGGATTTCACTCCCTTAATGTTCAGCTCTTTTGTGATCACAGGCTACAGTTTCTGCAAGTGTGCATCTGTTAGCCATGAAGCTGCCGCAATGTTTGCATTCTGCATGTCTCTCAGGTTCCTGGAATGTTTGATCCACCACTACATTTCCAAGGCAGGCACATTAATGGCAGGATCTATCTCCAGAAGGCATGGCTAATGACCCCAGTGTCTAAACCCTAGACTAATACTGAACAGCAGGGCAATGCTCCAGAGAAGCCACAACAGCCATCTTTGAATGGACAATTGATCTACTGAAGGTGTGCTTCCAGGTCTTGGACTGTTCAGGAAGAGCACTCCCATTCCCACTGGACCATAAATCCATGATCGTGATTGTTTGCTATGTCCTGCACAACCCTGATCTTAACAATGGGATAACATTTTAGCAGACAGGGAGATGTATCAGGTAGATAGTTATAGAATCATAGAATCCCTCAGTGTAGAAGCAGCCCATTCAACCCAGACCCACCACCCCCTACCCTATCCCCATAACCCCACATTTCCTGTGGCTAAACCAACTAGCCTGCAAATCCCTGGACACTATGGGCAATTTAGCATGGCCAATCCACCTAACCTGCAGATCTTTGGACTCAAATGAGGAAGAAGGGAGTTTGCCAGAGATGCTGAGGGAGGTGAAGCTGATGATGCTGCTGCTGAAGGAGCCATAACAATAAGGAGATGAGGAAGACAGCCTCAGAGAGCCTATTGTCAACTAGATGAATGTCAATGTTCATGGTCATTCAGATCTAAGAGCGAACTGCGCCTGAGATATGTTCCTATCCTGAAGGGAATGTTGATTTCTAGTAGCATGGAATCTTTCCATGCCTTGAACTGTGGTGAGAAATTTGAGAAATCGAGTGAGGCCCTTTCTGATGTTGAGGCAAGATTCTCACAGGTCTAATAAGAGGGATTATAGCTCATTAGTCCCCTCATTATTAGTTAATTAAGCCTCATTGATGTGGAGTCTCCTATACCACCAGCTAGCAAATAAATGCTGAGAGTTCCTGATATGAAATCAGCGTGAGTACCTGGTAATTCTGATTCTCCCAGTTGCTGTCAATGGAAACATTCACTTGTGCCAGGATATTTCTGGAATCCTTAGTGCTTTTTCCTCTTAACATCTGTCTTGGACACCCAGCACCAATGCTTCAGGCAGCTGCTGCATTTTTCCCATGCCCACAGACACTGACACCAAGCCCACTCCACACTCTCATCGCATATCTCCAATCCAATTACAGATGCTACTGCACTTAAAAGCTGCACTTTGGAGAGCACAGGTAACTATTCTTGCAATGTTACTGCCAGGACACTTTGCGTGCAGGGACAGGCTCCCATCTCATGGATTGGATGAGGCTATACATCAGAGCTGCTCACTTGCTCTCTTAGCAAAGGCATGTGGGAAAAGGTCATCCCTCCTCTGCACCACCACTGAGGATCTTCACATCCCTCTCTGCAAAGCAGGGCACCCTTTTACAATGTCTGGGCAGATGTCACAAACTGTGCAGAGCAGCTCCAGACTGACAACAATTGACGTGGTACACTACCACCTTTTAAAGATTGTGTTGGCACCAAGGATCCAGGAGTATCCTGGCATTACTAAATGTTTCCATCGACAGCAAGTGGGAGAATCAGGCTAGTATTATAGAGAGGGGTGCCAGGAGATGTGGCAGCTACTTAATGATTTGAATTTGAGATGATAGTGTGAGAAAACATGCTGAGCCTTGCAAGAGAAATCTGCTATAAAACTTGAAGAAATTGACACTTTGCTAAAATATAGTAGGATTCAATATTGAATTTTAATGTCCTTTGTTTGCTTCAATGATGTCCTGCTCAGTTTCTGGGCCCCAATGTCAGCATGGAATTAGGCTGGGATACATGTCTACATTCCTCAAGCATCAGTAAGCAAGAGGAATTCATCTATTGAACAATGCTGAGTGAATCTCCAAACCCACATATTTTGCTAATGTCCTGCTTCCCCAATGTAATGTTCCTCCCAGAGGGAAGCAGAGACTGGCAGCCCCAATGATGCATCTGTGAGTGCCTATGATGATCAGTGCCCTTCAAGGTTCACTATAAGAGAAACAGAACCAATCAGAAATTTTAATAGATGGAAATAGACCACATTCACACAGGATAAAAGTGTTATATTTGTGAACATTGTTTGGTTCTAAGTAACATTGACATTCATGCACCCAAAGTGATTTCAAGGTTCTTTAATCTTTCTTTTCCAAACTTTATGTCTGGATACTATCTTGACAGCTCCTGCTGAGCCTAAGGAAGCCTGCTAGCTGCTACACCCATCTACCTCAGATGACTTTGACAACTGTCCTCTGGTGACCCAGAAGGCTCCAGTCTGCTGGGTGACTCTTGTATAGGGGCAGGAGTAACCTCCTTGGCCTAACCTGATGAAGGTGATTCACTCCCTTATAGAGGGGTGGCAGGCAGGATACCTCTCTAACATGACAATCTCTGAGTACCTGGCCATTACTCCTCCTCTTCCCCCAGTGTGCAATGGCACCTCATTCAGCCCTTGAGGGTCTGGAGCACCTGAAGGGAGATCAAAGTACCTTAGCTTCCTCTTGCCTAGCTAATGAATGAATGCATCCATGGCTCAAATGATGGACTGAGGTCCCTCTAACTTATCCCGATAGTTCTATTGGACTTGGCCAGCCACTGACTAAACTATTAGTGGGTAACACTTTGGGACCAGTGATCATAATTCTGTTAGTTTTAAAATAGTTATGAAAAAGGATAAGCATTCCATAAAAGTTAAAGTTCTTAATTGGAATAAGGAAAATTTTAATGGTATGAGACAGGAATTTTCAAAAGTTGATTGGAGTAGACTCTATGCAAGTAAAGGGATGATTGACAGGTAGGAAGCTTTCAATAGTGTGATAATGAATGTTCAGAGGCATTATGTTTCTGTTAGAATGAAGGGTAAGGCTGGTAAGAATAAGGAACAATGGATGAATAAGGATATTGAGATTCTGGTCAAGAATAGGAAAGAGTAATCTCTTGAAGAGTATAAAGGGTGTAGGGGCATTCTGAATAGGGAAATCAGGAAGGCAAAAAGGGAACTGAGAGAGCCTTGGCAGATAAAGTTAAGGATAATCCAAAAGGATTCTACAAATATATTAAGAGCAAAAGAGCAACTGGAGAGAAATAGGGTTCCTTAAAGATTAACGAGGTCATCTATGTATTGAACCTTAGGAGATGGTAGAGGTACTAAATGAAAATTTCACGTCAGGTTTTATTTTGGAGAAAGAAATGAAGGCTAGAGAGCTCAAGGAAATAAATATTGATGTTTGGAAAACAGTTGATATTGCAGAAGAGAAAGTGCTAGAAGTCTTAGTAAGTATAAAGGTGGATAAACCTCTGGGATCTGATCAAGAGTATCCCAGGACGTTGTGGCAAGTTAGGAAAGAAACTGCAGGGCCCCTCGCAGAGATATTTATATCTTCTATAACCAGAGGTGAGGTGCTAGAGGACTGGAGGGTGGGTAATGTCATGTATTTATTTAAGAAAGGCTGTAAGGAGAAACCTGGGGACTATAGACCTGTGAGCCTGACATCGGTGATGGATAAATTGTTGGAGATGATTCTGAAGGTAGGATTTACATGCATTTGGAGAAGCAGGGATTGATTAAGGATAATCAGCAAGGCTTTGTGGAAGGGAAGTCATGTCTCACAAACTTGAGGGTGTAACCAAAACAATTGATGAGGGCAGAGCATTAGATGTTGTTAATATGGACTTTAGGAAAGCCTTTGATAATGTCCCACATGGTAAACTAATTAGTAAAGTTAGATCATATGGAATTCAGGGAGAGCTTGATGGTAGGAGACAGAGGGTGGTGGTGGAGGATTGTGGAGGGGAGGCCTGTGACCAGTAGTGTTCTACAGGGTTCACTACTGGATCCACTTCTGTTTGTCAATTATATAAATGATTTAGATGAGAATTTCGGAGGCATTGTTATTAAGTTTAATGATGACACTAAAATTGGTAGTACAGTGGATAGTGAAGAAGGATATTTAAGATTACAAAGAGATCTTGATCAATTGGGTCAAAGGGCTAAGGAGTGACAGTTTAATCTGGATATATGTGAGGTATTGCATTTTGATAAAACAACAAAGGCAGGACTTATACAGTTAATGGTAGGGCCCTGGGTAGTATTAGAGAACAGATGGACCTAGGGGTTCAGGTACATAATTCTTTCAAATTTGTATTACATCTATGAGGGGATTTAAGAAGGCTTGTTCATCTTCCAAAGGTGTCATTTTGGTTTGTTGGCTGTTAACTTCATTGGTATGTTTGTGTACTGTTGTACAGTATTACACAACACATTAACAGATAAAGGCCTGTATTGGCAAGGATTAACAATGAGAGTGAGTACACGTTGAATAAGGAGTAACAATCTCAAATCCACTTTGGTACTTGATTGAATGAAACAAAAGGCCATAACCAACCAACACTGCACAGAGATAAGCGTGGTTGCCATTTTGTGAAGTAGGAAGGCTGTGCAATTAAACTGACAGTATCCTTTAACTGTCAGTGTCAACTTTAAGCCTACAGGAAATGTTTTAGCTTCTGATTTCACTTTTAAACCTATAAGAAGACTTTAACTGCTGTAACTTAACTTTTATTTTGAGAGGCAGGCTAAAACTTCATGTTTTTTATATTGAAAGGCAGGCTGAAACTCCATGTTTTTTATTTTTTGTAAAAGAGATCGAGGGTTTCTAACTTAATGGGTCTTGAACTTTAAGTAGAAAGAAGGTATATTTGCCTCCTGGCTATTTGTGCTGGAAATCTGTACTCACATAAGCTTATTGTGGTTAGTCATTCGAATACTTTATGATCCAGGGCTGTCTAATGTTCTTTTAGAAGCAGTTACTACTGTGCAGCCACCATGACATGATTTGGCATGATAGCTGATATCTGCAACTTTCACACTGTGATACTTAAGTTAGCTTCCACAAATAATTATGAGACATGGGTCATGTCGTACTGAAGAACTCAGTGAACATTTATCACAGCCTCTGGTATTTACATTTGTACATAACAATTGCAGGCACTTGCATGTCTGAGGTCAAGCTAAGCAATTTGAACACTTCCCTCGGCATGTCATACTGCAAAAGAACTCAGTAAGGTGGAGATCAAGAGTTTTACACTGTTAGGTCACATGCCATGATACATTGATGGCATCATGAGCATGTCTTTTAAAGGTATATTGAACAGCTACTGCGAGACATAACACAATAGTCAATACATCTCTATCAGTTCATTAACATCTACACACTCACCCAGCTATTGTAGCTCTGCAAGGGCTTGTTCTCCAGCAGTCCTCTAGGCTGTAATTTACCGTGCAAGTTGTAAGCTCGTGTCAGTGCTGTGCTCACTAGACATGACCCAAGCCTATTCTAAATCGATTATCCACAGAATGAATGTCCCCTACACTGGAGGGAGTTAGGAGAAATGCCTTGATGGTGCATCCTTTATGAATCCCAACTCTTCCTTCTCAGAAGTGAAGCTCTATGTGGTACTGGAGGTATGCCTGGGAGATGAGGGACATCTTTTTGTGTTTCCTGGGTTGGGAGTAGGAGTGAAATCTTAGCGCTACATAGAAAAACACTGAGATTTGTTAGTGTCACAAATTGTCACTCTTATCCAAGTTTTTATTAAGGTTGTGCTGCTACTTGTACAACTGGGAAGAGCAAAGTGAAGACTTTTTCACTAGATGGATGTTGTTGTAAGCTCACAGGGTAATAGCTGGCTTGTACTGTGTCTTTATTGAATTAACTGTAAGGTAGATGCCTACAGTGAGTGTTTCATGGTACAGATGACTATCGCAAGCAGTGGGCACATTAGAACAGTATGCACTTTTATTCCAAACATCCCTCTTTACATGCAGAAAAAAAAGACAAAATAAAGTTTATATACATTATCACTTAAACTGATTTATCCAAGTTACCCACAATGAACAGAACTGTCATCGTGCATTAGTAAAACTGTTCATCATTCTAATTAGTTCATCTTTCGTCAGTCTCTTTACATGCAAGGCACACATGCAAATTGTCAGCGTTTTCTCCAATGTCTGCTGATTGGAATGATGTGGTCTCTGGTTCTGTTTCAAAATCCCCTCAGCTGGCTTTGCTCATTTACAACGTTGCCTTAGACATTTATTTCCCTCAGTTCTGCCCTACTATTTGTTTGTTCATCAATCGATGTGGCGTGTGAAAAGCTGAAATTGGATAACTCCCTTTAAATAGTAGAATTATCATATTACCTCCTGAAATTAAATTACTGATCTATCCCAGGCATCCGGCCAACCAGATTCTAGTGAAGTAACAAATTACTTCTGGCTGTTATATTATTGTGTGGACCTTTACTCCCCTTTCCCCTCTGCTGCCATCTCCCCACCTGCCATGTAGAGTTTCATGGACTTAGAATGGCATCACATAAATGGAGGCCAAAACGACCAACCATTTAATTCTCTCAAGAGTTGGAAATCTGGCACAGCAGATTGTTATTTACTAATAAATCATTTTGGTGAACAGCATTGATCTCTCCTACTCAGTGTATAGCCAGCACTTTTGTTACCCTCATTGAGGAGTAACATATTCAGAAACTAGATTCTTTTCTCTTTTCCCCATCTAGCTCTTAGTCCTCTCTTGATGAATCCTAAAATCCTGCCAAATCGCAAGCTTTTTTGGCAGCATTACAAGCATCTTCATCTTAGTTAATACTATTCATAACTCCACTTCTTATGCATGGTTGGACAACATTTTATATGGAGTTTTCTGGCCTAAAAGGAACATAGATTTGTTGCAAATTATACATTTGTTAAATACTAGCCATCATATCTACTGATAGCATTTCCTAATGTGCCTTGGTTAACCCAGCCCTTGTACTGTTGTAATTTTCTTTCTTTAGTACTTGTAGGCTATCCCTACCACTTGTTCATACATCTATTCTGGATATCCACTCAAAACTACAACATTTGCTCACACAAACTCATTTATTTCATGTACTTGTACATCCACTGAGTTGATAGTTTGGGTTGGCCGAGAGTTGGACAGAAGTAGATGATGCCTCCTTCCTTATTCAGCTTTCAAGTAGCTGATTAGGCTGTTTTTTTCTCTAAGTGCGCCAGCTTCCCAGATTATGCATGTAGCATGCATATGGCCTGCATTATCTGTCTTTAATAAATTAACCCCATTGTCCAGTTCTCAGTGATTGGACATTTAACTATCGGTGAATGCCACAAATGTGTCACATATACCCCATGGTCAATTGACCCTTCACTGGTTACAATTTGAGGTCTTGTGTCTCAGTTTCAACCACATTCAATAGTTAGTTCCTTCAAATTCTGATTTTCAGGAAGGCCACCAGACATCATCTTATCCAATACTTCCCATGGAGTCCAAATAACTAACCCATTCTGGACACCAATTATATTTGTTGTACATTCTTTGGAGACTTCAACCAGTTATACATAATAAACATTTTACCCAAATGCTCTTGTTGCTAATGTGGACAAAGGGACACAGAATTTTGTTTGTGATTTTATTAACAAAATATTCCTTATTAAAAACATCATATGAACGTTTCCCAAATTCCCACAATATTTGTTTTTTATCTTGCTCTATCTGTCTGAGAAAGGATATTACCTACAATGATGTAAATGTTTGAGCTGGGCCTTGGAATCGCCTTCCTCTCCACGTAGAGCTGGCTCTCTTCGTTAAAGATGATTCTCAGAGCTCAGGGCCGAGCGCTTTATGATTTCCTTTTCGCTACTCACTACTGAGTTTGTTTATTTCCTTTGTATGCAATCTCCCCTCCCCTCTCCCCTTAGACCAGTCAATGTAAGGTAGTGTTGATCTTTTAAAGTTTAAGACACTAGTTTCAAATTTAACTAAATCACTTTCAAACTCAAAATAAAATCTCTAAGAATTTATGGTCACTTTTGCCTTGAGGGGTCGTTACTATAAGTTTTTGTCATTGTACAATACTAGATATAAAACAACCCCAACATTCTGTTGTTTGCTCAACATTCAGATCTAAAACATAATGAACTCATCAGTCACAACTTCATTGTAAATTTGATTTGCTCAGTCTATATGAAGAATATAAATGCTCCCCCAATAATTACTATATTACCTTATTGCATGCACTTCTAATTTTCTAATTTATATACATTATAGCTTCTGTAAGGGCCTAAGAGACAACACCCGCCAATGCTTTCTGCTCTTTTCTGTTTCTTAGCTTCATCCAAATTTATTCTACTTCTTGATTTTCTGAGGTAAGATCTTTTATATCGTTATTCTCTTTATCTCAGCCTTTATTATTATTATTATTATTATTATGTACTTTTTCTATTTTACCTATTGCTTTTAAAAGTTAAATATTTTAGATGATTTAATTCTTAAACTTAGTCACTTTGCAACTCTCTGAGACATAGGGATCAAATAGCTATGAGATCAAACATCCAAATTACCAAATGCTTTTGAACTTATTTTGTCTTGAATTGTGCCACCTTTATTAGTTTAAAGCCCTGTTTATAACTCTAGCTCTTTGATTTGTCCTAGGCAGATTTATTTGAAGTTCATCCCAACATAATATTTCCATTGCTCCCCAGTATTGGAGATTACCAGCCAGTGAATAGAAACTCATGCTCCCTATACCACACCGTATAGCCTTCATTTAACCTTCTAATCTGATGATACTTATACCATCCTATGTTTCATCTCTTGGCAGTATTCCTAAAAATAAAAAGTATCATTGATACCCATCATAAGACTTCAATCACTTTACAGAGAAGGTTGATTATACTGAAGCAGAAAAAACTTTCTAAGGTGGGGACATGTCTCTAACTGAGCAGCTGGCATATGATATCTTTTCCAGCCTTCCTTATTTTATGTGCTGGATACCAGTGTGGCACAGGCAAACATTCTATACAAAGATATATCTCTACTTCACCTTGGACATTTCAATAATGTTACACAGTCTCACTGCCTGGCGTGCCTCATTGCTCTCTGGTAGATTCAGTGCACTTAATTTTCAAATCCTCATTTTTAGCACATTCTGAGGGCAAATAAAATGGCAGACCGAAAAGAAATGAAGGAATGTTTTGAGAGATTTCTTCCTCTCACTCACTAAAAATAATATGCATGTCTGAAATATAGTTAATAAAGTATCATTCTAATTGACAAATTTCCATATCAGTCAGTCAGCTGGACAAATTTGCATTGAACTGAATATATTAACTGGAAAAATTGAATCTCAGCCAATTTACAATGCAAAGATTTGCATAATTTTAATATGAGAAATTTGCACCTAAGAAGTGTAGATTCAAGGTGTTTCAAGTATGTGTGACCCAAACATGTGTTGCAAAATTATGCACTCCAAATGTACCATCCTTCTAATCTTACTGGCCAATACATCTCAGCATTGTTCACTGTGAGTCAGAAGATAACAATAGCTGCTTTATGCCTCATAGTTCGTTGTGTTTATCAGGTTCATTGACTTATAGTGACTAAATCAACGAGATTCTATTTCTATTGCATAGTATTCTGTGATTTCTGTCTTGCCACTCAGTAACAGTAAACAAACATATGGCTGCTTTAATGTTTATTTTTACTTTCAAATGAGGTAATTCTGTCAGAAAGTAGGTGGAGTAGGACTTGCAAACAGCACACTCCGTGAATGCATGAATACCCAGTCTGGTTCTCAATCATAAATACATTCAGAGTTTATCACAGGAAATACTATTTATTATTAGATGTCAGCTGTGACTCAGTGGTAGCACTCTCAACTTTGAGTCAGAAGGTTCAAATACCACGAGACAGACTTGAGCGCAGAATCTAGATTGACAGCTTGTGCAGTATTGTGTTAAAACTGGAATTGCAATTATATCAGTTGCAAATAAATGACTGCATTTCTAAGTTATTTTGAATTTCAAAGATAGACTAAAGCAATAAATATTCAAAAACATTTGAAATCTTTTTTGCCTGTTTGTATTCCTCGTCTTACAGATTCACTATTAGCTGTACCTGAATAATGCTTGCAACTTTTTTCCTCTAGCTTTTCATGAATTAATTTGGAAGTGTGATTATATATACACCACTGAGGTTGATAGAGAGCATTCTTCTCTTAGACTAACAACATCTACCATGAATGATGGGGTGTTGTGCACACTGCTTACAATTAAACTAATGTTTCTGTATTTAACTGAATAGCTTATGAAGGTTGAACAAGCAACTTACATTTCAAAGTTTGACTTACTCAGAGAATACTGGCAGATACCTTTATCCAAAAGAGCGAAGGAAATTTTGGCTTTTGTGACACTGAATGGATAGTACCAGCTTAAAGTAATGCTATTTAGTAATGAAAAGTGCCTCAGGTATCTTTCAAAGACTAACCAATAAAGTCATTTCAGGATTACCCAATTGTGTGGTGTACATCGACGATCTGGTGATTTTTAGTCATACGTGGAAGGAACATTTGGAGCATCTATTTTAATTGTTTGATCAACTTCAGGGGGCGGGCTTGGTGATAAATATAGCTAAGAGTGAGTTCACAAAAACCCAGGTCACTTTCCTGGGCCATGTCATTGGGCATGGACAATTGGCCCCAAGGGATGTGAAAACAAAGATTACTGGGGAGTTTCCCATATCCCGATGAAGAGAAAAGTACTACGATTCCTGTGATTGAATGGTCTTCATTGGAAATTCATATCAAATTTTAATAATGTGGTTGCTCCTCTGACTGACTTGTTGAAGAAGTTCAGAAAATTTCAGTGGACAGAGGAATGTCAGAAAGCATTTGACAGCCTGAAAGCTATATTAACCACTGCCCCACTGTTAGTGACACCTAATTACGCAAGCCATTCAATGTGGCTATCGATGTGAAGTGCTGTATTCTTACAACAAGACGATGAGAAGATAGAAAGACCTATTGGGTATTTTTCCAGAAAATTGAATAATCATCAACAGAAATATTCCATAATTGAGAAGGAGACCTTGAGTTTGGTGTTGGCGTTGCAACATTTCAACACTTATTTTGCCCGTAAAATGTCTGAGACACTTGTATATACTAATCATAACCCCTTAAAGTTTTTGAAAAAATTTAAAGATAAAAATATCAGATTGATAGGTGGAGATTATTATTGCAGCTATTCAATTTGAAAATTATACACAAGGCAGGACAAGAGAACATAATTAATGATGTGTTGTCATAACTTTGATGAAGGAAGATGGTGGAGTTCAGTGGAGAGAAAAAAATAGACTGTAATGGAATGTAGTTGTGAATGTTTGCATGTTTAGAGTCAATGTAATGAATGTGTAATATAGTGTATTAATAGCATAAGACCAAATGTTTTTATAAATAAAGGCATTTTTGTATATTAATTTTTTTTAAGGGAGTAGGTGTGACAATTCTATTTTGTCCTGGATTTTTTTTTGTGAAGAGAGGTTGAAACAGAGGCACTGAGCGGTCTGCTCAAAGTCAAAGAAAGTGAACAGCTTGTGAGGTCTTAGGATTTTTAAACAATTGAAACAGTGGAGATTCAAGATGGCGGCGACCCAACAAGCCTGAGTCTGTAGTGCTCTGCCTAAGACTCGGGCAGAGTGGCGCACCCGTCTGCACCACACCTTTTAAATCATTTAAAATAGCTTTTGCCCAGCATATTTAGTCACTCTACATCAAACTTGAACAGTTTGGTGTTGTTCTTAAAATGACTAAGGGCAAAAATTCCCGAAGTTTGCAACAGGCAGGGACCCCTCCCCCACCAGCAGAGGCGCCTGCAGTCGCCTCAAGGGACTTACTTGCAAAGGCGAGCCTGATCTCCGCGATCAACAAGCTGCAAGAGAGGATCGACGCCTTCATTGAAGAATCCAGGACCAGATGGGAATTGTTCTCGGTCGTGCTACAGAAGCACGACCGAGAAATTGAAAAACTCGAACAGTGTGTTGGAGGATAATCGAGGTCGTTGAAAAAATATTCAGTTGCTGGGCCTTCCCGAATGGAAAGAGGAAGGCCAGCTTGCAGTTTTTTTGGAGCAATGGCTCCCTCAAATATTAAAGTTGGAGGCTGGATCGGGCTAGGTACGGGTAGAGTGAGCCCACCGGGTTGCTATACGCAGGACGGGGCCAGACCATCTCCCCCGCCCGGTTCTGTTCTGGCTCCAATGCTATAAAGAGAAGCAGATGCTTCTGGAAGCCTCCAGAGTCCTGGGGAAGGATCCCCAGACCATGATGCACAAGGGTTCCAGAAATATGTTATTCCAGGATCTTTCTCCAGCCGTGGTCCGCAAGAGGAGGGCATTTGATGAGGCGAAGAAGCGCCTAAGAGACCTAAATATCCAATATTCTGTGTGTTACCCAGCGATGCTGCGCTTCAGCCACGAAGGATACGTATACAACTCTGGATCACCGGAGAAGGCCAAAGAATTTTTGGAATCTCTTAAATAGACTGTAAGATTCAAACCGTATGGACAATAATTTTACTTTGCCCCCGCCCCCCAACCCCCGGTTTACCCTTTCTTTCCTTCTCCATCTCCTTTTTGTTCATTATCTTCTCTGGGGGGGCAGTGAAGGGGGCTTATTTGTTATTCACTATGTGATTTCTTTTTTTTACAGGCCATGTGGCTTATTTAATTTGTGTGGGAGGGGGGTTTGTTTTGTCCTACCTTTTTTTTAGAGCAGGGTTCTCTTCTTCTGTCATCTTACTTAGCTTTCTAATAATTGCTAGGATTGTAACTTTGTAGTTTTATATATTTATATTTTATATTATACTTGCTAAACGCACCTAGGTGTTGGTGTGGGGTGGGGGAGGTCACTCACTTTTAACTTTGGTTTTATAGATCACTTGAATTTGTCTACTCCATTTTATAATGCCTGGGTTGAGGGCAGGGCGCTAGTTAGGGGAGGTTATGGTGGGGTCATTGGTAGGTAGTTACGCCCCCTGGGAGCAAGGGGGAAAATCTCCTTTCTAATGTGTTTTGTATTTTTTTTTACGTAGGAATAGTTTTTAATTGTATTGGTGTAAATGTCTTAAAGAATTTTGCTTTTGTGAATTTTCCATGGTCTTTACTCAGGGTGTTTTGGCTGGGGTTCTTCCTCCTGGGGGGTCTCGGGCTTGCCTGGACGATCATGGCTAGCCATTCACTTAGGTGGTGCACCTGGAATGTCAAGGGGAGTAATTCACAAGTTAAAAGGAAGAAGATATTATCAAACTTCAAAAAAGAAAGGGTTGATATAGCTCTTTTACAGGAGACACATCTACTTGACAAAGAGCACTTAAAATTACAACAGGGTGGATTTGACCAGGCCTTTTTCACCTCTTTTAGCTCAAAAAGTAGGAGAGTAGTCATTCTCATTCGGAAGAATCTTCCTTTTAAAATCTTAAGCCAGATAAAAGATGAATCTGGGCGGTATATACTGATCAAAGCCCTAATAAATGGAGAGGAATATGGGATTTTGAAGCTTTATTGCCCCCCGGCACACCCCTTCAAATTTGTAACAGAAGCGTTCTCCAAGTTGATAGATTTTGGGGCCCACCATACAATTAAAATCTCCTCCTATAATTGTATTATGGGATCAGAGACAGATAAGATACCCAAGAGTACTATGGGTATATCTCTTAGATCCAGACAATTGGCGGATCTGAATAAGGAGCTAGGGCTAGTAGATGTGTGGAGGTGTCTTCACCCCCAGAGCAGAGACTGTACTTTCTACTCTAACCCACACAAGTGTCATACTAGAATTGATATGTTTTTATGCTCCCTCGACCCTTTTGAATTCCATATTGTCCTGCAAAATAGGTAATATAGTAATCTCTGATCATGCCGCAGTATATATAGAAGTTAAGATTAGGGACGATGGGACAGGCCCCCGACATTGGCATATGGATTCCTTCTTAATGAAGCTTAGCAAATTTATAAAATATTTTTCTCAAGAATTCAAAACCTTTCTGGAAATTGATTCAGGTACGGCCAGTAACCCTTTGACGATGTGAGAGACCATTAAGGCTTATGTGCGAGGTTTGATAATTTCACGTTCTGCAACCCAGAAAAGACAAAAGGGAGAACAACAGCGCCTACTCGAGACTCGCTTGAAGGTATGTTGATAGGCCCTCTATTACTAAGCTACAGAGGATCACAGCCCTTAGGACAGCCTTGAATACTGCACTTACCCAAATGGCAAAGAGGGAAATATTATTTGCAAAGCAAAGACTATATGAATATGGTGACAAGCCTGGCAGATACCTAGTGTATCTTACTAAGAAAAAAAAGGCTCCTCAAGCTATCACGTCCATTAAGGGGAGTGCTGGTCCTCTGACTTGTGATCGTAAAAGGATCAATACAGCCTTTAGAAAGTTCTATTTTGAACTGTATAAATCGCAGGACTGTGAGGGTAGAACTAAGAAGATGGAGTCCTTCTTTAAAAACTTGGCCTTTCCAGATTTAACCTTGGAGCAGGTGTCGATCCTGAATGCTCCCCTAGCAACCCAGAAAGTACTGGGTTAGACAGCTTGGAGTGGCAAAGCACCTGGACCGGTCAGATTCCAGGTTGAACTTTATAAATAATTCATAAGGGAACTGTCTGGTCCACTTATAGACATGTATAATTACTCACATAGTCAGGGCTGCCTTCTGCCCTCGTTGAGAGAAGCACATATCTCTCTCATTTTTAAAAAAGGAAAGGCCCCAGAAGATTGCTCATCTTATAGACCAATATCCTTGCTAAATGTAGATTTTAAATTCCTTTCTAAAACGCTAGCATTAAGATTGGAGAGGGTCTTACCATATATCATAAAAGAGGACCAGATGGGGTTTATCAAGGGCCGTAGATCATCTAACAACATTAGAAGGATCTTAAATATGATACAAGCCTGTCAACAGGAAAGAATACTGAGATAGTTGTCTCCTTGGATGCAGAGAAGGCATGTGACCGTGTTGAACGGTCATATCTTTTTTACACACTGGAAAGGTTCAGTATTGGCGAGGTATTTTCTAAATGGGTCTCAATACTATACAATGACCCCAAATCAGCCGTGATTACCAATGGTTTAGGTTTGGATAGCTTCAGTGTGGGTAGGGGCTGTCATCAGGGATGTCCTCTCTCACCATTATTATTCACGCTAATAATTGAACCATTAGTGGAAGCTATACGAACCGACTCTAACATAGCGGCTCTTTGCAGATGATGTCCTCCTTTTCTTAAGTAATCCTTTGATATCCGTGCCCCACTTAATTCAAGTAATTAATCTATTTAGTATGTTCTCATGCTATAAAATCAATTTTACGAAATTGGAGGCCATGCTGTTGGGTGGTCTCGCTAGTATATCCAATTTATCGGACGGATCTTGTTTTCTCTTTCGGTGGTCACTGGAGGGTTTTCTATACTTAGGTATTTTTATCACCCCACTATTTGGTCAGCTGTATAAAGCTAATTTTGTGCACCTACTAAAGAAAATAAGGCAGGACCTTCAACGCTGGGGAGATTGCCCAATATCCTGGTTAGGCAGAGTAACTCTAGTTAAAATGAATGTTCGGGGGGATCCAAGATGGCGGCGACCCAGCAAGACTGAGTCTATAGTGCTCCTCCCAAGACTTGGGTACAGTGGGTCACCCACCCCTACCACGCTCCCCAAATCATTTATAATAGTTGTGTAATTTAATTAGTTGTGTAATATTGCATTTAAACAATTTAATCCTAAGTAAAAATGACTAAAGGGAAGGGAGCCCGCAACTCTCAGTAAGCAGGAACCCCTCCCCCACCCTCTCCAGCTGCAGCAGAGGCGTCCACAGCCGCCCCGGGGGACTTACCTACAGTGACAAGCCTTTCAGAAATGATTTCCAAGCTGGATTCGAAGATCGACGCCTTTATTGCAGAATCCAGAAACCGTTGGGACTCGCTCTCGGCCGCGCTGCAGAAGCACGACCGAGAAATCCAAGAAATTGAGCGCCGAGTCGGAGGGGCGGAGTTAAAGGCCGCGACCTCCGAAACTACCGCTCAATCGGCCGTGGATCAGGTCCGGACTCTCGAACAGCGAGTCCGGACCTTGGAAAATCATATTGATGACCTCGATAATCGAGGTCGTCGAAAAAATATTCGTTTGCTGGGCCTTCCCGAACGGGAAGAGGAAGGCCAGCTTACAG